>NC_134781.1:10185799-10195799 GCF_046742065.1 Oratosquilla oratoria | reverse complement strand
TGTTTACCTTCTTCTTCTTCTTCTTCTTCTTCTTCTTCTTCTTCTTCTTCTTCTTCTTCTTCTTCTTCTTCTTCTTCTTCTTCTTCTTCTTCTTCTTCTTCTTCTTCTTCTTCTTCTTCTTCTTCTTCTTCTTCTTCTTCTTCCTCTTCTAATATTTTTTCTTCTTCGCTTTCTTCTTTCTTCATTGACAACTTTTACATTTTCTACTTTGTCCTATTCTTCTTATTCGTCTTTATTTTCCAGCTCTCTTTTTCTTCTATCTTTTCTTCTTTGGCCTTTGCTATTTCTCTTTCTTCTTCCTTGTTTCTATCTTTATTACGTCCGTCCACTTCAGCTCCTCCTCCTCCTCCCCCTCCTCGTCGTCTTCCTCCTCCTCCTCTACCTCTTCCTCCACCTCCTCCTCCTCTTCCTGTGCCTTCTCCTGCTCCTCCTTTTTCTCCGCCATCTCTTCCTCCTCCTCCTCCTCCTCCACCTCCTCATCCTCATCCTCATCCTCACCCTCATCCTCATCTTCATCCTCCTCCTCTTCCTCCTCACCCTCCGTTTCCTCCTCTTCCTCCTCCTCCTCCTCACCCTCCGTTTTCTCCTCTTCCTCCTCCTCCTCCTCACCCTCCGTTTTCTCCCCTTCCTCCTACTCCTCCTCACCCTCCGTTTCCTGCTCTTCCTCCTCCTCCTCCTCACCCTCTTGAACTCCTCTTCACGGTCTTTACGCACTTTTGCCTCCTCCTTCTCCTCCTCCTCCTCCTCCATATCCCTCTTGTCACCTCCAATCTCCACTAAATCTCAAGCTCTCGTCATTTTTACTTTTGTTTTATCTCTACCCCGTCATTACTCTTCCTCCCACTCGAAAGAGGAGTATTGTCACACTTTCCCCACTCTCCCCCTCCCCTTCCCCGTCCCCTCCCCCTCCCCCTGCCCCCACTTCTCTTTCCACCTCCCTACACTCCCTCTTCCCCTACCCTTCCACTTCGCCTCTCTCTTCCCCTCCCCTCCATTTTACCTTCCCCTTTCCTTACCACTCCCCTCCCCTCTTCCCTCCCTCTTCCCCTCCCCCCCGTCTTTTTCTCCCCTTCTCCCTCCCCTCTTCCCTCCCTCTTCCCTTCCCCTCCGTCTTTCTCTCCCATTCTCCCTCCCCTACCTCTTCCCCTCCCCTCTCTCTTCCCCTCCTCTCCCTCTTCCCCCCCTCTCTTCTCTTCTTTTCTCCCTATTTACTACTTTGAGTTTTTTTTATAATGTCTCGTGTTTCCTTTTATCCATTCATTTTCTCTTTTATCAGTTCTTACTAACGTTTCCCATCTTCTTGTCTAGTCACTCACACTAAGCATTGACGGTCATTTACCGTGGCTCCCCAAGTACATAGGGCATAGGTGATGGCTTAAGTGGTTCCCCTCGCAGGCAGAGATTCCAGTAATATTTTTTCATCACAATCCCCCCTCACCCCTTCCTCTACCCTCCTCCCACTCACTTCCCCCTCCATTCCCCCCTCCCTTCCTCCCCACTCCCCTCCATCCCCACTCCCCCTCCATTCCCTTCCCCTTCCCTCCTTCCACCTCCCCCTCCTCCCCCTCCCCTCCCCTTCTCCCCTCCTTCCTCCCCTACCTATCCCTCCCCACTCCACCTCCCTCCCCCCTCCCCTCCCCTCCTCTCCTTCCCCCTCCCCTCTCTCTCTCTCTCCCCTCCTTCCCCCTCCCCATCCAACTGCCTCCTCCCCTCCCTATCCAACTGCCTCCTCCCCTCCCTTTCCCCCTCCCCATCACCTTCCCCTCTCTCTCCCCTCCACCTCCGTCCCCCTCCTCTCCACCTCCCTCCTCCAACCTTCCCCTCACCCACCCCTCCTCCCCCTTTCCTTCCCATCCCCTCCTCCACCCCCTCCTCCCTCTCTCCTCCCCTTCCCCCTGGATCAGTTTGAGTCGAAGAATGACTTAATGCAACTCAATAGGTAATAACATTTGGATAATCTACAAGTACAATGTAGTGATATTAGATCTTAATGGAAGGTAGTAATTGAACCAATAGACGGAGTGGTTGGGAAGTGTGGAGTTCCAGGGGAAAAATCGTAGTGGAGAGTTAATGGTTGATATGTATCTAGAAAGAGAGCTGATGATAGCAAATAGTGTTTAGGAAAAAAGTCAAGCATAAGTACACGTTGGAAAGGGTGGTGGATGGGAGGGTGGTAGATATGGGTTTAATGGACTACATAATAGTAACCATGAGAATAGTAGGAAAATTTTTGGATGTACATGTTCTTTTGGTGGAAGGTAAGTTGAGACTAGAGGATAAATGGGGAAAGAGGAAAAGGACAAAAGGTAGGAAGGCGCTTAGAGTAAATTGCTTAACTGAGAAAGAAAAGGAGAAGGAGTACAATAAGAAGCTGAGAGAGGAGTGGGAGGAACTGAAAGATAGTGTAGAACTAAGAGTGGAGGAGGAATGGGGATGGCTCAAGAAGGGAGTCACAAGGTGTGCAAAGTTGGTGTGTGGAACAGGGAGGACGGGAGGAAATAGATGGAAGGGTAGTGAGTGGTGGGATGAGGAAGCAAAGAATATTGTAGAAGAGAAGAAGCAAGCGCTCACAAATTTGTTACAAATTAGGACGAGAGAATCATATGAGAGGTACAAAGAAAAGAAAAGAGAAGTAAAGCATAAGATAAAGAAGGCAAAGAGGAGAGCAAATGTGAAATGGGTTAAGAGTACGACAGAATTTTGAAAGTAATAAAAAGATGTTTTGGAAAGAAATTAAGAGAGGAAGAGGAAGCGAATCAAATAGAGAAGAAAAGGTAAAAGGTGCAGATGGAGAGATGATAATGAAAGAGACAGCAGTATGAGGAAGATGGGCAAAGTATTTTAGGGAGTTGCTAAATGTGAAGGAGGATAGGGAGGGAAGGGTAGTTGCAGTGGGAAGCGCTAAGAAAATAACAGTGATGAGTGAGGAAAATGGAGACGATATAAGGAAAGATTAGGTAAAAGCAGTTGTTAAAGTGATGAGAGAAGGTAAGGCACCTGGGTTGGATGGGTGTCATGAAGAGTGTTTAAAAATGGAGGTACACTGATGTTGGAATAGCTGTTGAATTTTTTTAATGTTTGTTTTAAAGAGGGTAGAGTGCCGGAGGGTAGAGTGCCGGAGGACTGGAGGTGTGCCTGTATAGATCCACTTTACAAAGGAAAGGGGACAAGTGTGAGTGTAGTAGTTTCAGAGGGATCATTTTGTTGAGTGTAGTTTGGAAGGCTTATGGGATGGTTTTGATAGGGTGGATTAGGAGAGGAACAGAGGGAGTAATAGGTGAGGAACAGTGTGGGTTTAGGATAGGTAGGGGTTGAGTGGATCAGAATTTTGTGGCAAGGCAATTATGTGAGAAAGCTTTAGGAAAAGGTAAGGATGTATTTTGGGCCTTTATGGATTTGTAAAGTGCTTATGACAGGGTAATTAGGAAGGCACTGTGGAAGGTATTGCAGATACATGGGATAGGAGGAAAGTTAAGAGCAGCCAAAAATTTTTACGAGTGTAGTATAGTCAGAAATGAAGAGAGTGAGTGAGTGGTTTGAGGTAAAGATGGAACTTCGCCAGGGATGTGTTATGTCGCTTTGACTGTTCAATTTATACATGGATGGGGTGGTGCGAGAGGTAAACGCAAGGGCAATGAGCCGGGGATTGGAGATGTTTAAAGAAAATGGAGAAAATGGGAGATAAGCCAGTTGTTTTGCTGACAACACTGCGCTTGTAGCAGGATCAGAGGAGGGATTAAGGAAGTTAGTGACAGAGTTTGGGAAGGTTTGTGAAAAAAGGAAATTGAAGATAAATATGGGTAAAAGTAAGGTGATGAGATGTACGAGGGGAGACTGTGGCAGCAAATTGGAAGTGAGTATTTAAGGAGAGAGATTGGAGCAAGTGAATAGTTTCAGATACTTGGGTGCGAATATGGCAGGAAAGGGAGAAGTGGAGGTGGAGGTAGAATGTAGATTGAGAGAAGCGAGTAAATGCCTTGGGGGAATTAAAAATGTAATGAGACATAGAGATTTGGGAATATATGCTTAGAGGAGGTTGTATGAAGGGATGATTGTGCCGACAGCACTATATGGGGGAGAAACATGGAACATAAGAGAGGAAGAGAGAAGGAGTATGAATGTGTTTGAGATGAGGTGCCTGAGAAGTATGATAGGGGTTACTAAGCTGGATAGAGTGAGAAACGAGGAGGTGAGGAGGAGAACGGGGGTGGAAAGGGAGTTGGGAGATAGGGTGGATGAAAGAGTATTGGGATGGTTTGGACACATGGAAAGAATGAGTGAAGAAAGATTAGTAAAAGAGGTGTGGAAGGCAGAGGTAGAGGGAGTGAACATGAAGGGACGAGCAAGGATGAGATGGATGAATAGGGTAAAAGGGGCATTGGGAAAGAGGTGAATGTCTGTTGAGGAAGGACAAGAGTGGACAGAAGATAGGGGTGAATGGAGAATGATTGTGTATGGATGATGCTGTGATACATGGAAGGGAGTGGGTGGTGGATGGGGGGGGCGAGGGAGTATGTGTGAATGATATTTTGACGCAGGCGGAAGGGATTTCTCCCCGGCTCCTCCTTTTCTGCATGAGGGGACGGAGACGGGGAGGTTGCCGATTAAAATAAGCGGACATGATGTGGATGTGCTGTGTCTTGTTGCACTGCTTCTGACTCGGGGCAGTGGGCGAGATGTAGGGATGGTCCGTCATCCAGGAGGAGCCTAGATAAGAGGGAGGGAGTGGGGTGAATGGGAGTGGAGTATGTGGGGATGGAATGGGTGGGACTGGATTTATGCCATTGTCTTTTGGTTATATCCCTTGTAAAGGGGAAATAGCCATTGGTATATGTATGGTAATACTTAGAATAATAATAGATAGAAATAAATGCAAAAGAAAAAATAGGTAAGTATACATGAATAAGTATAGATTTATAGATGAATATAAATAGATGAATTAATGAATAACTGAATGAATAAATAGATAGATAAATAAATAAACATAAATAAAATGAATAAATGATAGAAAATAGATAACTCGGCAAACAATAAAAAATAATGGACTAAGTGTTACGCAGATTTTAAAAACAAATAAAAAACAAGAAGGAAAAAAAGGACAGAAGTAGCATAAGTAAAAAAAAAAAAAAGCGACAAACTCAGAAATAAAAAGAAAGAATAAGAATTCAGACTTGATTGGAAGACAAAAGAAACGTAAAATAAAAAAAAGTAGAGTAAACCCAAATAAACAAAATAAGAGAAGAAAAGGAAAAAAAAAGAAAGAAGCGAAGAAAGAAAGAAGGAAAAAGACCAATAAACGGGGAGAAATAATAGAATGAAAAAATGGGAGAAAAGAATACTTTTAATATCCTCATTCTCCTTCTTCTCCCACCCCCCCTCGCCGCCATTCACCACCACCATTATCCCCCAGAAGATAACCCCCCTCCCCCCCATCCGAAAAAAATTTCTTGGTCACATTTCCTCCCAACGAATTCTCCCAATTTCTTCCTCGTTAGGGATCTCTTAGTTTCCCCCCTTTCTTCTTCCCCCTTCTCCTCCTCCTCCCCTTCCTTCTCCTCTTTCTACTCCTCCTTCTCTTCTTCCCCTTTCTCCTCCTCCTCCTCTTCCTTCTTCTTCTCTTTCTACACCTCCTTCTCCTCCTCCCCCTTCTCCTCCTTCTCCCCTTCCTTCTTCTCCTCTTTCTACTCCGTCTCTTCTTCCCCCTTCTCCTCCTCCTCCTCTTCCTTCTTCTCCTCTTTCTTCCGTTCCTCCTTCTCTTCTTCCCCCTTCTCCTCCTTCTCTCCTTCCTTCTTCTCCTCTTTCTACTCCTCCTTCTCCTCTTCCCCCTTCTCCTCCTCCTCCTCCTCCTCCTCCTCCTCCTCCTCTGCCTTCTTCTCCTCTTTCTTCCCTTCCTCCTTCTCTTCTCCCCCCTTCTCCTCCCCTTCCTTCTTCTCCTCTATCTCCTCTTCCTACTTCTCTTCTGCCCCCTTCTCCTCCTTCCCCCCTTCCTTCTTCTCCTCTTCCTAACCCTCCTCCGTTCCCTCCTCCTCCCGGACTCTTCCATGGTTTCCCATCATTCTCCTCATACACATAGCCTCCTCTGTTCTCCCAATTTCTTCCTCGTTAGGGATCTCTTAGTCTCTCCCTTCTCCTCTTCCCCCTTCTCCTCCTTCTACCCTTCCTTCTTCTCCTCTTTCTTCCCTTCCTCCTTATCTTCTTCCCCCTTCTCTTCCTTTCTTCTCGTCTTTCTACCCCTCTTCCATCTCCTCCTTCTGGACTCTTCCATGGTTTGCCATCATCATTTCTCCTGATACATATAGCCTCTTCTGTTGCTTGTTTAACAGAGGCCCTTTTTTCTCTCCCCCTTCTCCTCCTCCCCTCCTCCTCCTCCCCTCCTCCTCCTCCCCTCCTCCTCCTCCCCTCCTCCTCCTCCCCTCCTCCTCCTCCCCTCCTCCTCCTCCCCTCCTCCTCCTCCCCTCCTCCTCCTCCCCTCCTCCTCCTCCCCTCCTCCTCCTCCCCTCCTCCTCCTCCCCTCCTCCTCCTCCCCTCCTCCTCCTCCCTCCCTCCTCTTCCCCCTCTTTCTTCTCCTTCTCTTTTTCCTCCTCCTCCGCCTCCTCCGCCTCCTCCTCCTCCTCCACCTCCTACTTCTTGTCCGTCTTCTCCTCATATTCCTCCTTCCTGCTCGCTTCCTCCTCTTCCTCCTCCTCCACATGTTTCTCCTCTTTCTCTTTGCCCTCCCCCACCTTTTCCTCCTCCTCCTCTTTCGCCCTCCTCCACCGCCTCCCCCTTTTCCTCTTCCTCCACTTTCTCAACCCATTTCCCTGGGAGGTTCTGACCACCTCCTCCCATCCATCCCATTCGTCTCCCCATCGCTTCGGCCTTCAAGTCTCATTCATCACCCTGTACCTCCCTTTCCCCCATTCTCACCCTCACCTCTACAGTTCCTTCCTATCCCCTCTCATCCTTACCATCAACCTCGCCCTAGTCCTCACATTCGTCTCTGTCCTTATCTTTATCCTCATCCGTATGTCATCCATCTTCTCGTTATGTCCATCCTTAGCTTTATATCATTACTCACCCTCCTTCTGAACTTTACCCTCACTCGCTCCCTAATCTCCACTCTCAACCTCACCCTCATCTTTACTTTCACCCATACCCTCACCCATACCCTCACCCTCACCGATACCCTCACTCACAAACTACCCTCACCTTTACCCTCTCCCTTACCCTCACCCTCTCCCTCACGCTCACCCTCACCCATACCATCACCCATGCCCTCACCCTTACCACTCACAAACTACCCTCACCTTCACTCTCTCCCTCACCCTTTCTCTCGCCTTCTCCCTCTCCCTCACCCTCACCCTCTCCCTCACCCTCCCTTACCCTCATCCATACCCTCACCCACACCCTCACCCATACCCATACCCTCACCCTCACCCATACCCTCACTCACAAACTACCCTCACCTTCACCCTCTCCCTCACCCTCACCCTCTCCCTCTCCCTCACCTTCTCCCTAACCTTCACTCATACCCTCTCCCTTGCCATCATCCTCACCCTCAGCCTCACCCTCACCCTCACCCTTGACCTCACCCTCAATCTAACCTACAGTACTCCTTGAACCCTTTCTTTCCCTTTTTCTTAGCTCTCTCTCCCTCTCCCTCTCTCCATCTTCAACCCTTTCCCTCTACCTCATTTTCTCCCCCTCTTTCTTCCTCTTGCCACCCCCCCCCTTCCCTCCATCCCTCTTCTTTCTTCCTCCCTCCCTCTATACCTTACTCGGTCACTCTTTCCCTCTCCTTCATTCTCTCCATCATTCTCTCACTCCTTCTCTCTCTCTTCTTTTACTTATTCCTTTCCCTCTTCGTTGCTCTTTCACTATACTTTTCCATCTCTCTCTTTCAGCCTCTTTAATACTTCCAAGCTTTCCTCCCTTTCCTTTTTCCTTATTCCTTTTTTCGTCTTCCATTCTCCTTTATCTCCTTCTCTTTCCCCTTCCCCTTCCCCTTCCCCTTCCCCTTCCCCTTCTCCTCCTTCTCTTTTCTTTCTCCCCTTTCCGTTTTCCTTTCACCTTTCCTTTCTTCTTCTTTTTCCTTTTTCTTTCCACTTCTCCTTCCTTTTTCTTTTCTCTTCCTTGTCACCTACCCCTTCTCCTTCTTTTTTTTTTCCTTTCCCATTTTCCCTTCCCCTTCCTTCTCTCCTTCCTTTTCCTTCCCCTTTCTTGTCCCCTTGCCTTCCTCCTTCCCCTTTCCTCCTTTCCCTTTTCCTTTCCTTTCTTCCTTTCCCTTTTTCCTCTTTTCCTCATCCTCCTGTTACCTTGTTTCCTTACCCTTCTCATTGCCCTTTCCATTTTCCTCTTCTCCTTTCCTTTTCCTTTCTCCTTCTCCTTCCTTGTCTCTTCCCCTTCTTTGATTCCTTCCCCTTCCCTTCTTCCCCTTCCCCTCTTCCCCTTCCCCTCTTCCCCTTCCCCTCTTCCCCTTCCCTTCTTCCCCTTCCCCTCTTCCCCTTCCCCTCTTCCCCTTCCCCTCTTCCCCTTCCCTTCTTCCCCTTCCCCTCTTCCCCTTCCCCTCTTCCCCTTCCCCTCTTCCCCTTCCCCTCTTCCCCTTCCCCTCCCTCCTTTCGCTTTTCTTTCCTCACACCCTCCTTTTCCTCTCTACACCTCTCCTTCTTTCTGGCTCTCTTCTTTTTCTTCTTCTCGTTCTACTTTCTATTCCATCATCTTTCCTTCCCCATTTTATTTTTTTACTTTGATCCCAATTTCTCCCTTCCTGTTTCTCTCATCTTTCCCTCCCTTCTTCCTCTCACTCCTCCCTCTCCCTCCTCCTTCTCCCTTCTCCTTCTCCCTCCTCCCTCTCCCTCCTCCTTCTCCCTCTCCTGCCCCCGTCTCCCTCTTACTTCTCCTTCTTCCCTCCCTTTCCTCTCTCTTCCCTCTCTCTCCTCCCTTTCCCTTCTCCCTCTCCGCCTCTCTCTCCCTCCTCCCTCTCCCGCCGCCCTCCTCCTTCCTTTCTCTCCCGCCTCCCTCTCCTCTCCTCCTCCCCTCCTTCCTCCTCCTCCACATAAATAAACCCTTTTTCAAATCCCTATCATCCTTCTCTCTTTCTCCCCCTCCTCCCCCCGCCCCTATAGCCCTATACTTTCATTTCCCTTCCTCCAATCTCGTTCTCATCCCTTTCTCGGTTCCTTCTCTTTATCCCCCATTCTCTCCTCCTTCTCTCCCACTATCTCCTCCTTTTTCTCCCCTTTCTCTCCCCTTTTCCTCTCCTTTTCCTCTCCTTTTAATCTTTGTTCCCTCTCTCTCACGTTTTCTCCCTTTGTTCTTTCCCCTTTCTTCTATCTCCTTCTCCCACCCTTTCTCCCCTTTTTCTCTCACTTTTTCTCCTCTCTTTTTCCCCCTTTTTCTCACTTTTCTTTTCGTTTGGTCACCTCCATTTTCTCATTCTTTCTCTCGTTTTCTCTCTTTGTTCTCTCCCTTTTCTTCCCCCTCTTATCTCCTTGTCTTCACTCTTTTTCCCTTTCTTCCTCCCTTCTTCTCTTTTTTTTCTCTCTATCTCCTCCCTGTTTCCCTCTTATCATCCCCTTATCTCTTCCACCCCTTCGTTATCTCCCTTCATCTCCCTTCTTTCCCTTCCCCCTCCTCTCTTTCATCTACTCTTTCTCTTTTCTTCTCCGATCCTATTACCCCCTCTTCCTCCCCCCTCTTCCTCACCCGCCCCTCACCCTCCCCCGTGAAGTTCACACATTCCCTCCAATTCAAGAATAAAACACGAATCCTTCATGGTTGTTGTCCTTTCATCTTCATTTGCGTCTTCCCTTCCATTTGGAAAGCCGTAGACCAAACGGTCTCCTGACATCCCTCTCCCCCATAGCAATCCATCGGAAAAAGGATTCGACCACACTCCATCTATCCCGATCCCTCCATTTCCTCCATCTCTTCCACCTTCTCCACACTTGATAGTCCTCTTCGGTTTACAAATATGATCAGCTTTTGAGTCTGTAGCTCTGTGGTTTCCAAGAGCTTCCGG
>NC_134781.1:10163299-10180799 GCF_046742065.1 Oratosquilla oratoria | reverse complement strand
TCTACCTCCTCGCCCTCTTCTTCCTCATCCTCGCCCTCTTCTTCCTCACCCTCGCCCTCTTCTTCCTCCCCCTCGCCCTCTTCTTCCTCCTCCCTCTCCTTCTCCTCCTCCTTCTCCTTTTCCTCCTTCTCCTCTCTCTCTTCCTCCTACTCCACCTCCCCTTCACCTCCTCTCCTCCTCCTCGCCCTCTTCCTCCTCCTCCTCTTCCTCCTCACCCTCCTCACCCTTCCTCCCTCTCTTCCTCCTCCTCCTCCCTCTCAACTTCCTCTTCTTCGTCTTCCTCCTCCCCCTTCGCCCGTCTTCCTCTTCCCCCTTCTCGCCTTCTTGCTCCTCTTCACTTACTTTTCTTCCTCCTCGTCCTCCTCCTCCACAGTACTGTATAATGACTCCCTCTTTGGATTGTTCCCCTTCTCACTTGCTCTCTCTTCCTCCTCCTCCTCATCCTCCTCCTCCCTACCTCCTTCTCCTCCTCCTCTTTCCTTCCTCCTGTTCCTGATCCTTCTCTTCGTCCAAGAACTACTCTTCTTCTTTCTCTTTTTATTTCTCTCCTCCTCCACCTTTTCCTTGCCCCCTCCCTCTTCTTCCTGCTCCGCCTCCTCCTTCTACTACGCCCCCCCCCCTATTCCTCCTCCTCTTTCTTACCCTCCTCCGTCCCACTTTCTTCTCTTCTTCCTTCTTCGTCTTCATTCTTCATCACATTCATCTTCCTTCTTTCTCCTTCTCACTAGTCCTTCTTCTCCATCATCTTCTTCTCCTCTTTCGCCTTTTTTTCTTCCTTCCCGTTTCTCTCTTTCATTATTCTTTCTTTTTTCTCATTCTTTTTCTCATTATTTTCTCTCTTTTTTTTCTTCCCTCATTTTCTCCCTTTCTTTCTCTTTCTCTTTCATTTCTCTTTCTGTCTCTGTCGTTTTTTTCTTGCTCTCTTTCTCTTTCTCTTTTTCTCTTTCTATTTCTCATTCCTTCTCTTTCTTTCTCTTTCTCTTCCTCCTTCTCTTTCTTTCTCTTCCTCTTTCTCTTTCTCTTTCTCTCTAACTCTCTTTCTCAATCTTTCTCACTGTCATCCTCTCTCTCTCTCTCTCTCTCTCTCTCTCTCTCTCTCTCTCTCTCTCTCTCTCTCTCTCTCTCTCTCTCTCTCTCTCTCTCTCTCTCTCTCTCTCTCTCTCTCTCTCTCTCCCTCTCTCTCTTTCATCTCCATCCGTTCAGTGTTTCTTCTCATTCATTTGTCCCTTATGGAGTTTTCTCAAGATCTTCTTTTCTAATCTCAAGTTCTCCTCTTTGCCCTCCTCCTCCCTCACTTTTCTTCCCTTCCTCTGCTTTCTTCCCCTCCTCCTCCCTCTCTTTCTCCTCTTCCTCCTCTTCCTTCCCCTCCTCCTCCCTCTCCTTCTTCTCTTCCTCCTCTTCTTTCTCTTCCTCGTTGCCCTCCTTCTCTCTCCTCTACCTTCACCTTTTTCTCCTCCTTCTTCTCCTTGTCCTCCTTCTCCTCCTCCTTGTCCTCCTCCTTCTTCTCCTCCTTTTCGTCCTTCTCTTCCATCTTCATTCATTGTTTTTCTTTATTCCCAAACCCTAATTCTTTATTCGCTTTTCTTTTTTCTTTGCGTTACAATATTTATTGTTTTTTATTCAATTCTTTTTTTTTTGGGGGGGGAAGGAGTTTTTTCTATTAATCTATATTTCATCTCTATTGAAATATGTATTTAGATTTTATTCATTTATATCTGAATATATTTTGTTCATTCCCCTATTCATTTATTGTTTCTATGCCTTTATCTAATCTATCTAACATTTTTTTTATTATTGTATCTTACAATGCTATACTCTATCTAATCAATTATCTTATGTTTTTCTTTATTTATACAGATTTTCTATTTTTCTGATTTTTTTTTTTTTTTCGTGAGCCTTATTTTCATTTTGTCAACCTAACATCTCGTTACCATGACAACAAAATATTTTAAATTTTGATTGGCGCCAGGTGATCTTATTCAGCTTTACAAAAGTGTTAATGCCATCTTGAGTTTCATTTTTTCATTTATTTGTTTGTTAATTTATCAATTTATTTATTCTCATTGTATTTATTCTTATAGTCATTCATTACATAGTCATCTATCCATTCATTTATTTGTTTATTTATCTATTTTACTTTCATGTGTCTATCAATTTATTTTTATCATTGTCTTCCTCCTATTCTCTCTCTTCTTATATATTATCTTTTACAAGTCCTGTTACATTTCATTCAACTTTCTCCTTCTTTCTGTTTCTCTATCTCTTGCGCTCTTATCTATCTTTCGCGTTATCTTTATTTACCTCTATATATACCCCCTCTCTCTCCCCTCTCTCTCCTCTCTCTCTCTCTCTCTCTCTCTCTCTCTCTCTCTCTCTCTCTCTCTCTCTCTCTCTCTCTCTCTCTCTCTCTCTCTTGCTCTCTCTCTTGCTCTCTCTCTCTTGCTCTCTCTCTCTCTCTTGCTCTCTCTCTTTCTCTTGCTCTCTATCTTTCTCTTGTTCTCTCCGTCTGTCTGTCTGTCTCTCTCTCTCTCTCTCTCTCTCTCTCTCTCTCTCTCTCTCTCGTGGCACCGTGGAAAGAGGACGTGCTCTCTCTCAAGATTGCAGAGAATTTGTGGTAGGGGGAGTGTTGGAAGTAAATGAAACTGATACAGTGTGTTAGGATCGGCTTTATCTAGACCCCATGTGAAAATGAAAAGAGTGCCTGCCCTGAAAGTGATAGGAATAGTGCCGGAGGTGGCAGCAAGCAGAACAAGAGTTGGTAAAAAACAACCCCCTCCCTCATCCCACTCTCGCGAGTAACCGTCTCGAAGCACCTAAGCCACGTGTATGTGTGAGCATAACGGTTGGTCGAAAGATATAGTGCTAGATGGTGGCCTCATCTAAGCCCCACATAGAGGTGTATTAAACAGTACTCCGATACAGTGGTGAAATTAGAAGTGGAATAAAGCGGCTACGTGCAACATAAAAAGTGCAAAATAAAAGAACAGGAGACCGAGCGAAAGCCCAAACAGGATACAGCCAAGGAGACACAACATAAGGGTGACCGCGTCCTCTCTCTCCCCTTAACCACAAGCCTCCCTCTTTTCTCCTTCCCTTTTCTCTCCGCCTTCAATAGGCCCCATCTTCAAACTCGGACAGCTGTGCTCTTCCCTCTCAGTATTTCTATCTATATATCTAACCCACATTTTCTAGTTGCTGAATGAAATAATATTAATTTCTAGTATGAATAAATGGTGGAAAGTGTCGAGGGTAGGAGTTAATAGAACATACCCATGAGCTAAAACACACATCAACCCCCTCCCCCCCCCCCCATTCCCAGCGCGGGGATAGGCATAAACTCACCCACCCCTCTATCCCTCTGCTCCCCCCAGCAGTCACCCCAGCACCCCCTCCCCCGTTGGTCCTTCCCCATCTCTTCCTCGCCTTGATCAGCCGCACCTCCCCCCCCCCACTAACACCTCCCTCTTTTCTCTAAAGCCCTCCTTGCCCCAGGAAAGTGTCAGTGAGGGAGATGCCAGGGAGGGGGTGATGCCGACAGTGCAGTGATCTACCACCACCCCTCCGTCAACCCCCACCCCAATAGGAGGGCAATCCTCAACAGTCCTCGCCCGACCAAATACTTAATCATAAAAAACAACAACAATACGTTAAATACCAGAACAGCCTTGTAAGAACCAATAGGTCTGTTGTTGTTCGTTTGGCCACGTAACACCTTGTAACTCTCTCTCTTTCCCTCCTTTTCTCTCTCTACACCCCCTCTCTCTCTCTCCATCTTTTCCTCTCTCTCTCTCTCTCTCTCTCTCTCTCTCTCTCTCTCTCTCTCTCTCTCTCTCTCTCTCTCTCTCTCTTTCTCTTCTTTCTCTCCCTCTCTCTCAACCCTCCTTCCATCGGCCATTTTATATATTTGTACATATATGTGTATATATATATATATATATATATATTTTATATATATATATATATATATATATATATATATATATATATATATAATCTTATGAAAGAGACCCGAGTGTTCCCAGGTAGGTGATTTGCCTGATATTCCCGAAACTTTGACAAACTTAGGGAAATCCTAACAAGAAGGAAGCATACTTTGGATCTGTTCGCGGATCAAAACGGATAGTACGATGCTTCCCTGGTGCGAAGAATAAACAGGTATTAAATGAGATAGTGAAGATAAAGCCTCACTGTAGAAAAGAAGCTATCATTGTTAATGCTAGTGGCAACGACCTATTCCTCAAGACTAAAGGGACAGGTAATACAAAAGAGATTCTCCATTATATTGAGTTGATCGTTGATGAATTCAAGCTGAAGATAGATAAAGGGATCATCATAGAAAATCTACCTCGAATGGGAGCATCCTCGCTTGCTTTAAGCAAGGCATTAACGAGAGACTTCCGGATATGTGACTCCCTAATGGCATACCGTTTGTGGACCCACATAACATATTTTATGGACGAAGCAATTTGTTTGCAAAAAAAAAAAAAAAAAAAAAATGGTGGCGTGCATCTTAATCACCATGGCAAAGTAGTATATGGTGACACGGTAAATCAAAATTTTTACCGTGTCATCCACTTAGATCCGGGAAGGGGTCCTTCCCTGAGGGAGAAGCCTACTCCTCGTGTTTCACCCTCAATAGAAAGATCCTCTGGTGAAGCTCCTACTCCTTCAGATTAGGATGTGGTACCTACTACTCGTACACCAGAGGCGTCAGCTGCCACCACCGATCTAGGTGAGGAGTCACCTGTGGCACTCTCCTCAAGTAAATCGGGAAGCGATTGAAGCAGAAGGAGCGCTTAAAAAGACGTGACTCCCTCGGTGTTTTCCTACTTAATGCGAGGTCCATTAGAAACAAAATGTTAAAGCTCAAAGCATTTCTTCCAACAGAAATGTTTGACATGTAGCTATTACAGAATCCTGGATCCACGCAAGTGGGCGCGAATTTGAAATTCTATGGTGTATCCAGTTTCACAAAGATAGGATGAATCGGGAGTGGGGAGGAGTAGCGTTGTGCATCAGAGAAACCTTGTACAGAATGTCAATGAACGACGAGTGGCCGGTGTGGGACGTGGTAACGGATGGAGGCAAGGTGTACATGAGAGATCGGATGACCGTGAGGGACCAGATGTTCGTGATGGGGCAAATGTCCATTAGGCACTGAATATCAATGTATGACCAAATATCAATATAGAGCAAGGTGTTAATAAAGAACAAAATTATAATGTAAGGCATCATGTTGAAGCTCAAAACAAGTCAAAAAGAAATAATCACGAGTTTCTTAAAACCATGTACTTTAATGCTCGTAGTATTAGGAACAAATTTCAAGAAATACAGGCGTATGTCAAAAGCGAAAATCTCGATATGATAGGAATAACCGAGACATGGTTAAATGATAGAGAGTTTGAAGCTGAATTTGATATTGCGGGATTTAAACACTTTCATCAGGATAGAAACCACAAGAAAGGTGGGGGTGTTCTGTTGTACGTTAAAAGCAATGTCCATACCTGTGTTTTAGAGAAAGTGAAACAGGATGCATATGATAGTTTGTGGGTAGAAGTAACCCAATCAAATAGACAAAAATTAATGTAAGTGTAATATATAGGCCAAAAACATTATCAAGAGCAGACGACAAAATGTTGTTTCAAGAGGTGTCTAGTTTCTGCAACCGGGACTTATTGATAATGGGTGATTTCAGTTTTACTGACATTGATTGGATGACCCTTGAACATGGCCATATAGGCAGTCGCCTGAAAGATTTTTTCGGTGACAATTACTTAGCTCAGCATGTAAAAGAGGCCACAAGACATGGAAATATACTCGATCTATTGATCAGTAGCCGTGAAAGCATGATAAATGATATAGAAGTTGGTGAACACTATTGCAAGTAGTGATCACAATTTAGACTCAAACTGCTAAAAAATTAGAATAGATACTTGTGTATCTAAAATACCCGACTTCAGTAAAGTTCAGTTCATAGGACTACGTCAGGAACTTTAGCTTACAGATTGGGAGGTAAAATTAAATGAAAGACCTGTAGATCAGATATGGGAAATATTCCAAAATACGCTTGCTAAGATGATTTATACTTACATCCCGTTTAAGGACAAAAGCCCCCAAAAATGGCTTGACAAAGAAACTGGAAAAAGCATTACTAAAAAGAGACAGGCTTATAAGAAATACAAGTGCTCGGGTGCATCGAATGAGAGATTTAAAATAGACAATAAAACGAAAATGACAATACGAGATGAATATCGCTGAAAAATTCAAAGGGAATCCCAAAGAACTACATTAGAGATAAAAACGTTATTAGGAATCACATTGGCCCACTATTATGTGCTGACGGTCAACTTGAATATTCAAATGAAGGAATGTGTGATATTTAAATATATATATATATATATATATATATATATATATATATGTGTGTGTGTGTGTGTGTGTGTGTGTATGTATATATATATATATATATATATATATATATATATATATATATATATATATATATATTAGCTCAGTATTCGTAACACCTCAAAGGGAACTCCAAACTGAAACCTGTGAAAAGTCTAGGGTAAACTTACTACGGTAAATACAACAAAAATTAAAAGGTGTATAGAAAAATTCAATGTCAATAAAACACCAGGGCCTGACGGTTGGCATCCAAGAATCTTAAAGGAAATGAAAAATGAGATTGTTGTTCCATTTAGAAATTATTTTCAAGAAATCCATCATATCCGGAGATGTCCCAAGAGAATGGAAGCTAGCTAACGTTATTCCCATATTCAGAAAAGGTGGCAAAAGAAATCAAATAACTACAGTCCTATAAGCTTGACTTCAATCGTAGGAAAAATGATGGAAACTATCATCAAAGATGCTATAGAACATCATTTAGAAAGTAACTGTTTGATAAGTGATAGCCAGCATAGATTCAGACGGAAACGTTCTTGCGTGACTAACTTGCTCGAATTGTACAGCACAGTCATCTCGAATTATGGCAAAAGAAACAATATAGATTTGATATATCTAGACTTTGCAAAAGCTTTTCATACCGTCCCCTACGAAACACCACTTACTAAATTAGCTTCACACGGAATTAGTAGCCTATTAAGTTGGACTAGTAATTGGTTGAATGATCGAAAACAGAGAGTTGTTCTACATGACGAAACTTCTAGATGGAAAAATGTTACGAGTGGAGTTCCTCATGGCTCACTTCTTGGGCCACTTCTATTCATAGTATATATAAATGATATAGATCATGGACTGAAAATTATTGTCTCCAGAGTTGCTGATGACAAAACTGTGCGGAATGGCAAATGATCACTTAAATCAATTAGATATTCATAAAGATTTAGATAAACTACAGTAATGGTCTGAAAAGTGGCTAATGAAATTTAACACAAGAAAAAGCAAGGTTATGCACATAGTTAAAATTAATAGTACGATTACAAGTTATTTGGAAGTTCGTTAACAAAAGTGGATAGTGAAAAGGATCTCGGCGTAATTATCAATAACGATCTCAAATCATCTAAGCAGTGTATTTCAGCCTCTGAGAAAGCAAATACGGTTCTAGGACTGATTGCGCGATCTTTCGATTTCAAAAGTCCATCTCTCATTAACAAGCTATATAAATCGTTAGTTCATCCACATTTCGAATATTCTGTTTCCGTATAGTCACCGAATCTCATTAAAGACATTAACAGATTGGAAAAAGTACAAAGGCGAGCCACAAAACTGATTCCAAATATAAAAAAATAAATCTTACGAAAATTTACCCTAAAAAAGCGTAGTCTCAGAAGTGATTTGATACAGGTCTTTAAGATTCTAAAAGGAATTGACATCAAAAGTGACAAAGTTTTCACATTGAATGAGAATCCGACAAAAAATAATGGTCTCAAACTGTTAGGAAATATATTTGATATGGAAGTGGGTAGAAACAATTTCGCCAAACATGTAGTTAATGAATGGAATAAACTTCCTTCAGAGGCAGTGCATTATAGAAATTCGAAACTTTAAGATTCATTTAGATAAACACCTAAGCAAGATGACGTAATGCCTGCCATTTATCTTATATTATTTATTTGTTTGTTATCATTTGTCTGTTTATTATTATTTGTTTGTTTATCATTTGTTATTGCTTATCTGTCAATTCATTATTTACTATTTTCCTATTTATTTATTCAACTATACCTATTTATCTATTTATGTTATTTATGATCATTTATATCATTATAATTTTTATCTATTTGTTTATCTATTTATCTGTTATTTTATTGTTATTGTTATTATATGTATATATATATATATATATATATGTATATATATATATATACATATATACATATATATATATATATATATATATATATATATATATATGCATGTTTATGTTTTTGTTTTTTTATCTGACCTAGTTATGGACCAAAAGGTCTTTTCGGCATGCTCCTAATCCGTTGTCGAACGTACATTAAACACAGGGAAAGAGAGAATGGAACAGATTCTAGTTTACAGGCCACCACATAAGTGTCTCGACGAGGTCGTTGAGTTATATACAGCACTTAATTATTTGATAAGCAAGCATACAACGGTTATCGTAGGGGATTTCAATCATCATGTCAACTGAGAAGACAGAACAGGGGACGATGAAAGTAGAAGGCTTCTTCATTTTACAGATGAAGCCTTTCTTACCCAATTGATACAAGAACATACAAGGGGAAAAATATACTAGATCATTTGTTCACCGCTGACGGCTGGCATCCAATATATCTGTGGATGAGGCCCTATGTAGAAGTGATCATAATGTTGTTAGATTTAAATTACGTGTGCATGAACTCGAGGAAAGAAAACACAGACGCACCATTCTTGATCTGAGAAGAGCTGATCTTACTAGACTGAGAGGAGGGATTAGTGCATTGGCAATTGGTGTAGGTGTCAATATTCAGGAGTCATGGGACTCATTACATGGTCGCTTTATGGCACAACAGGCACAGTTTGTATCAAATTAAGTCAAAGAAGAACGTCGGCAACTTAAGTGGTTCACACAAGATATACGAAGAGTGACTAAGGACGGGAAAGCTTCTTATCGCCGCTATAAGGCCCAACAAGAATACATCCGCTTGTGCGGGCGGGTGAAAAGAATGATAGAAGCAGCAAAACGTGGTGAAGAGGAGAAGGTGGCCGCATTTTGCAAGGCTAACCACGAGGAAGTCTTTGGATACATCAACAGCAGAAAACCAATTAGAAACAAAATTGGTCCTTTGAGTGACTGTGGCGGAACGCTTCAGAACACAGACCTTGAGATGACTGATATTCCCAACGCACACTTTTCTTCAATATTCACTGAAGAAGTAGAGGGGGCAGTCCCTAAACCAGTTCCAGTACACGAGTGCGAGTCCTTGGAGGATATTCAGTATACGAACATCGAAGTCTAAGCCGGACTAGACAAACTAAACGCAAACAAGTCTCCTGGACCAGATGGATTCCTGCCAAAGTTACTGCGGGAGGTTCACGAGCAGGTGGCTCCCCACCTGTCTCTGCAGACAGGAGAAGTGCCTAGGGATTGGCGGGAGGCAAACGTGACTCCTATCTTTAAGAAAAGAGGTCGCGCAAATCCGGGGACTTACCGACCTATTAGCTTTACTTCCATAATAGGGAGGATACTGGAAGGTGTCATTGTAAATAGAATAGCCGAGTTTCTGGAAGAATTTTTTTTAGATTCGCAGCATGGCTTTCGTCGTCACAGATCATGTTTAACCAACCTGATAGAGTTCTTCCATGTCATGCTTCAAGAATATGACAAGAACAGAGCAATCGTCATATCTTATCTCGACTTCAAGAAAGCCGTTGATAAGGTACCTCATAAGGGGTTAATGTCAAAAGTTCGAGCCACGAATAATAAAAGAGCAATGTTAAATTGGATTGAAGCCTGGTTGAAAGAAGACAGCGTGTAATCATTAATAGAGCATCGTCTAGCCGATCTCCTCTTCATCACCTATGTCAGTGATATAGATGTTGGAATTATGAGTAGTATAGCTAAGTTTATGGATGTCACAAAATTGGGAGCAAATGTCACAGCACCTGAAAATATAGAAACTCTTAGGTCAGACATAGAGAAAATGGGAGAGTGGTCTGAGAAGTAGTTGATGTCATTTAATCTGGATAATTGCAAGACCCTGCATATCGGGCACGCAAACCAGAGGGCAAACTATTCTCTTCTGGGTTGTGACATAACAAATACAGAACTGAAAAAAAGAATGGGTATTTTGATTAGCAGCGACCCCAAGTCCCCAAAATAATGTATTGAAGTAGAAAAGAAGGCACAAAGGCTTTTAGGTTACACCAGAAGATAGTTTCGCTACCTGAACTAAGAAATAGTCTTGACGCTATACAATTCTCTAGTTCGTCCCCATATGGAATACGCCCTCCAGTTCTGGTCGCCGAACTTGAGAATGGACGTCCAGAAGCTAGAGCGAGTTCAGGTGCGAACAACGAAACTTATTCCAGCCATTAGACACATGGGCTACCAGCGGCGTCTCAATGTTTTGGGGATCTTTTCTCTAGAAACCAGGAGATTACGAGAACAATTAATAGATGTTTTCGAAATACTCCAAGACAAGAAGCAATGGTCTTAAACTGTCCAGAAATAGATTCAATTTGGAAGTGGGTAGAAACAACTTCGCCAACCTTGTAGTTAATGAATGGAATAAACTTCCTGCAGAGGCAGTGCAATGTAGTTCAGTTCCTCTGTTGATCAGTTCAAAAGTAGATAAGACTAGGTGCTACAAACAGTAGTGTAAGTACTACTGTGAATCCCCGGTAACCTTTTAATAGTACTTCCTCGGTATGGGTTGTAAAGCCTCTTGAGGTACTGAGATTCTTGTAACTCGCTCTTTCTCTCTCTATCTATCTATATGTCTATTTATCTATCTGTAGCATTTCCCCCGTCTTCTCCTTTTTTTCTTTCGCTCTTGTTCTTTCATTCCCTCCCCCATGTCTTCCCGTATTCCATGGATATTGTTTGTCCCATTCATATTCCTACGCCTCCTTTCTCCTCTCCCATTCAACTCTCCTCCATTCTCTTCCCCCTTCCTTCAGTGTATGATCTGTCGACTGCATAAGATGTACTTTAGGAGACTTTAAGAATACCAATACGGACCAGAGTCACGCACCATTCTTTTTGTGATTGCCAATCAAATACAATTCCTCGCCTTTCTTCCCTTTTTTCTTTCTCTTCTCTTCTCCTCCTACCTATTCCTTTCACCTTCTTTATATATGACTCTGTATGTGCTGTATAGGAATTCGTATATGCACGCTTGAGAGGGGAATGTCTGTTGAGCAAGGAATGGAGAAGGCAGGATATTGGGATGAGTGGAGAGTGGCTGTGTATGGATGATACTGTTGTGCATGGAAGGAAGAGGCGGAGAGAGGAACGGAGAGAGGGGGTCGCCGATTGAGTGAAGCGGCCTTGCTGTGGATGTACAAAGTCTTGCTACATTACTTGTGACCCAGGGCAGTGAGCGGGATACAGGAATGACCCGTCATCCATGAGGAGCTAAGATTAGAAGGGGTAAAGAGTGGTGGATGGGAGTGGAATGCGTGGGAGTAGGTACGTGCCTTTGACTTAGCTACCTCCCTTGTAAGGGGGAAAAACTATTTGAATATAGGATAGACTTTATTTCATTCTAGTTACTTATCTCATTACCTTATATCGTGTCAATAGCCCGTGTCTATAAATAAGATTGGCTTATATGTGATCTAATTCCACATTTCTTCCGTAACACAGAATCAAATCCTATTACTTGGAATCCCATTCCTTATACTTTCTCGCGTTGTTAACAAAAGCTGACTGAACTACGGCACCCGGCCCGACTCCTCCTATTGTGAGATTTGGCTCAAGTCTCTGCTATCTAAGACTATCATCCACATTCTAAAACGACGTTTCAGGGTCAGGGAAAAGGACAAGGAGCCTTATACCACAAGGCGATAGGGTCCATAATTGCTACATCGCTTCCATGGTCATAAATTGCCGTGCAATACATTGGCTATGGAAGGGTTCCCTCTGTTGGATACAAATCAGCTGACGGCAACAAGATTGACTCCCTTCAGTCTTCTGGGGATTCAACAGGGTCCTGGATCATGTGTTCGGTGTGTGATCGATGGTTGTTGCCCTACCGGATGAGAGCTCAGAGCTCGTATAGCTTGATCCGTGTCTATTGGTAGGCTTACAGACATCACACACTCATCCCCTTGTTTGGTCTTGAGCGTGACAGGACACGACGCTAACCACTACAATAGGAATCCAGGCGATTTTACACAATTCAGGGGATCGCTCTCTCTCTCTCTCTCTTTCTCTCTCTCTCTCTCTCTCTCTCTCTCTATCTATCTATCTATCTATCTGTCTGTCTATCTATCTATCTATCTATCTTTCGCTCTTTCTCTCTCTCTCTCTCTCTCTCTCTCTCTCTCTCTCTCTCTCTCTCTCTCTCTCTCTCTCTCTCTCTCTCTCTCTCTCTCTCTCTCTCTCTCTCTCTCTCTCTCTCTCCCTTTTTCTTCTCCTTCCCTTCCTTCTCCTTCTCCCATCCCACCTCCTCACCTTGCTCCCCCACGTCCTCTAAATTCTCCTACTCCTCTTCCTCTGCGTCCTCTTCTTCCTCTTCCTCCTCCTCCTCCTTTCTTCTCCTGTCTTCCCCTGCTCTTCCTTTATTACCGCCATATATTTCCCTCCCTCTTTCGTCTCCCATGGTTTCACAAAGCTTCGTACTGAAGCACATCACTTCGCCTCCTCCTCCTCCTCCTCCTCCTCCTCCTCCTGCTCCTCCTCCTCCTCCTCCTCCTCCCCCTCCTCCTCCCCACCTCTTCCACCTCCTCTTCCACCTCCTCATCCACCTCCTCATCCACCTCCTCCTCCTCCTCATCTTCCACCTCCTCTTCCACCTCTTCATCTTCTCTTCTTCCTCCTCCTTTGCTTTTCCTCTTCCTCCTCCCCCCTGCTTCACCTTCCTCTCCCTCCTCTTCATTCTCTTCTCCATTCTCCACCTTCGTTTCCTTCCTCTTCCTCTTCATCTTCTTCCCACTCCTCCACCTTCCTATCTTTCCTCTTCCTCCTCCTCCTACTCTTCTTCCTCCTCCTCTTCCTCCTCCTCCTACTCTTCATCTTCTTTTTTCCTATTCCTCCTCCTTTTCTTTCTACTTATCCTTCTTCTCATTTTCTTCCCCTTCTACTCCTTTTCTTCCTCCTCCTCGTCCTCCTCCTCTTCCTCCTCCATGTAACTCCACTCCCCTTTCTCCTTCCCCTTCCCCCCCTTTTACTCCTCTTCCTGCTCCTCCTCTTCCACCTCCTCCTCCTCTTCTTCTTACTCCTCTTCCTCTTCTTCCTCATCTCCCTACTTCTCCTTCTTCTCCTCCTTTTCCTCCTCCTCCTCCTGTTCCTGCTCCTGCTCCTCTTCCTCTTCCTCCTCCCCCTCCTCCTCCTCCTCCTCCTGTTCCCTCTCCTCCTATTCCTCCTCCCCCTTCCCCCTACCTTGTACTCTTTCCATTCCTTCAACACCTCTTGGTCCTCCTGTTCCAAATGTCACTTTTACCCTTGACCCCTCGTGCATTTCTTTCACTTTTTTCCCTCATTCTACTCTTCCTTAACCTTCTCCTCTTCCTTCCTATTCCATCTTCCTCTCTTCTCTCTCATCTTTCCTTCCCATCCCTCCCGTTTTTTTCCTGCTTTCCTCCTCCTCCTCCTCCTCCTCCTCCTCCTCCTCCTCCTCCTCCTCCTCCTCGTCTTCCTCCTCGTCTTCCTCTCTTCCTCCCTCGCTTCTTGAAGAAAAGCTACCACGTCATACGATGTACAGACTTTTCTCCCTCTGTATGCTCCCCCTCCCTCTCCCCACCTCCCCTTCTCTCCTCCCCCTCACCATCGAGACCCTCCCCAGAATATATGTTCCTCTTTATCCCCCCAACTTCTCTCCCCCCTTCCCTCAACTCCTTCCCCCCCTCCTTAATAAGTGTGTCATTTTATCATTCTCTCCCCTGTTTCCCATTTCTTCATCCCCCTACTGCCATCTCCCCCCCTCTCCCCCCAGCACACCTCTCACTAGGTTCAAGATGCTTCTCTGTCATAAATATCCCCACCATCCTGCTCCCCATTTCCTCCAATTATGAGATATTTCTTCCCTAAAATTCCCCAAATTTCCCTAGAAATATCCCTCCCCTTGGCATTCCAGTACATTAGGACACTTTCTTTGTGATCACCACACAGTCTTTCTTTACCACCTACCTCGCCGCCCTTTACGCTTCTTCCCCCAAAATTCTCCTTGCTCCCCCAAAATATGTTCTCCCCAAAATTTCATTTTTTCCTTCAATAGATTCCTTTTCGTCCCAAACCTCTCTCCTATCCCCAAAACATAATCCTCCTCCCTCCCATAATATCCCTTCTTCCCGAAAAATATTCCTTCTACCCTCAAAAATATCCCTTCTTCCCGAAAAATATTCCTTCTTCCCTAAAAAACGTCCCTTCTCCTAAAAAATATCCCATCCACCCAAATATCCCTTCTTCCATAAAAGTTATCCCTTCCCCTAAAGATATCCCCGCCGCTCCAAAAAATACTCCTTCTTCCCCAAAAATTATCCCTTCTTCTCCCTACCCCCAAATATATCTTCTCCCAACCGAAGTGCCCCTTCTCCTGAAAAATATCCCTTAAAAAAAAAAAAACCCTTCTTCCCCCAAAAAATTAACCCTTCTTCACCCAAAATTATCCTTCCCCCCCCAAAAAAAAAATCCTCTCCCCAAAAATTATCCATTTCACCCCCCTCCCTCGAAAAATCCCTCCTTCCTAAAAACATTTTCTTCCCCGGTCGTCTTCCCCCCAATAAATGAATAAATAAATAAATAAATAAATAAATAAATAAATAAATACATAAATAAATAAATAAATACATAAATAAATAAATAAATAAATGAATAAATAAATAAAAGATAAAAAAATAAATAAATAAAAAGCATGCATCATCAGAACCCTTAGACATTTGTATATGATAATATGACTTCCATTTCCTTCTTATTCTATTCTTCACTCTTCTCCATCCTATTTTTTCTTTCTGTTTTTGCATCTCCTTCTTACCTTCTTTTTTCTCCTCCTCCTCCTCCTCCTCCTCCTCCTCCTCCTCTTCCTTTCCTTTCTCCTATAATCTTTATTATTTTCCTCCTCCTACTCCTCCTCTTCCTCTTCCTCTTCCTCCTCCTCTCCCTCGCCCACTTCTTCACTTCCTATTCCTCCTCCTCCTCTTCCTTCTCTCTCTCTCTCTCTCTCTCTCTCTCTCTCTCTCTCTCTCTCTCTCTCTCTCTCTCTCTCTCTCTCTCTCTCTCTCTCTCTCTCTCTCTCTCTCACTTTCCTCTTCCTCCTCCCTTCCACCTAGAACTCCTCCTCCTCCTCCACCTCCTTATGTCCCCCCTCACTACTCCCCATCCACTCCGTCATCAATCCTTCTGCTTTGGCTCCTCTTCTGTTCAACTTTTGAGAGATTCCTCCACTTGGTCGCAGCCTACGACCTCGCAAGAATAAGAATTGATTTTCGGCACCTCAGACTCAAACATAAATCTGTTGCGTTTCGCCCCGCATAGAAAAATAGAAATATATGGAGCATAGTGCCATATGTGTGCACACACACGTACATACATGTGTATTTATATACACGTATATGTATATGTATATCTATATGTATATGTATATATATGTATATGTATATGTATATGTATATGTATATGTATATGTATATGTATATATGTATGTATAAATATATTGTATATATATATATATATATATATATGTATGCATGTATGTAATTATGTATGTATGTACATGAATATCTATATGTATATGTATGTATATGTATACGTATATGTATATGATATGTATGTATGTATACGTATATGTATATGTATATATATATGTATATGTATATGTATATATATGTACATACGATAAGTACAACACTCTTGATTACTATCTCTATAGGGTTAGTCATCAAATTAATCACGCTAAATGAATATGTATGTGTATGTATGTATGTATGTATGTATGTATGTATGTATGTATGTATGTATGCATGCATGTGTGATTGTATTTCGTCGCACAAATCCAGCGCTTCTATCCATAAGGACAATATTGATATGGCTCCAAAGAGTTGGCGTCATAGGGGTGGTTGGGAAGAGATCTAAGGAGGCCAGAAACGGAACATCGGGAAAGTAAATGATAAAAGTGATCAACATTCTTCATTGTTAAAGTGGAAGCTAATCTCCAATCATAAAATAACGTTGCGTGACCTTGGTCCGTAGGGGTGTCCATAAACTCCCTTAAGTATTAATTGCAATAGACACGCCTTACAAAGGATATTGTGGAGGAAGGAGAGAAAGGGAAGAGAATGGAGGAGAGTGGAGGGCGGAGGAGAAAGTAGGCGTGTAGGCGTGGAAATGAATGGAACAAACAACATCCATGGATTACTGGAGGAGGGGAAGGAAAAGGAGGAGATGGGAAGGGGAAAGGAGAAATGAAAAAAAGGAAAGAAAAAAGGGAGCACAAAACACAAAACATTACATACGCGTATATATCCATATGTATATATATATATATATATATATATATATATATATATATATATATATATATATACTGTACATGTGCATATATATGTACACATACTTATACATGTACACATACACATAGATATACACATACACATAGATATACACATATACATATACATGTACATATACATGTACATATACATATACATATATACATATACATATACATATACATATACATATACAGTACATATACATATACATATACATACATATACATATAAAGAGAGACGTTTTCATTTCCCTCCGTATGACCGTTTCGTAGACGACATTTTCCTCCTCGTCAAGGACTAAGTGGGGCCGAAAATCTGAAGGACAACGACCTACAACGCGTCTCAGGACTACGAGAAGAACACCAAGAGACAACTCCCTTTCTTGGATGTTAAGGTTGAATGTAGTACTCAGGATCTCGAGACTGGGATCTATAAACTATGTCCATCAATCATGATATCTGCCTCAACCGGGACACCTTAATTGGTACCGAAAAGTCCACTGTGTTGGGAAAGCACTGGCGGCCTCCGAAGGCCCCGAACACACGCTGAGGTCGACAGGTAGACGCAGAGGCTGACCAATAATGGCTTCTCTAATACAGACATGCAAAACGCATTCAACAAGCTGCTGAAAGCACAGGAGACACAGAATAAAAATTTGCTACATGAGAGTCAAGTCCTCCCAATTGATTGCAGACAAAGACAGCATCAGAAAAATCATCGGCAGAAACGTAAAGCCGACACTAACAAAAAACGACAAAACCTATTTGGCCATTCACTACAAAAATATGAAAACATGATGAGTCCTCGCCTTCAACAACCCTAGGGAGAGGACCCTAGTACATCAGGGTAACCATCTTGTGTATGAATACACACGCAAGAA
>NC_134781.1:10148299-10150799 GCF_046742065.1 Oratosquilla oratoria | reverse complement strand
AGGATGATGATAAACGAGGATGGGATTAGGGTACATAGAAAATGGAGCTTGGGTGAGTCAATAAATAGGTAAATGGAGAAGAATGTGGTGGAGATATAAAGATAGAAAAGAAGGGAAGGCAAACAAGGGAATAGGGAAACCGTGATGAAGGGGGGTGGGAGAGAAAATGCAGAAAGGTGAGATTTAATTAAGAAAAGGGAAAGAGGTGAGAGGAGAACGATAGGTACGGAAAAGGGAGAGAAAGATAAGAAAAATAATAACAAATTAATAACAAAATAACCGGAAGATGTCGGAGGTCAATTGTGTTTTGCTAAGGAAAGCTCTACCAATTTTTTTCAAACATATTATGTGAATATATCTTAGCCTGCGTTTCTTCTTTTCTGTGACTTTTCTTTCCTTCTTTTCTTTCTTCTTTCTCTCGTTCATTGTATCTTCCGTTTTACCATTCTTTCACTTATTGTCTTACATTTGTTATCTTTTGAGGACTTTATCTTTATCATGGTTTTTACTAAACAAGTTCATAAATAGTCAAATTGATAAGCACGTGAATGAATGAATGCATGAAAAAGGAATAATATTGTTTGTTATTGTAAGTCATACACAGGCCAACCACAAAGAAAGATGTGGATGAAAATAATAATAAAAAATAAAAATGAAAAATAAATGAAGTAAATAATGGAAGACAAAATTTTGAAATTTAAAAGGAAGAAACCAGAATGAAAAGGCAATGAGAGGGGGGTGAGAGAAGAGAGGAGAAGAGAAGAGAGGAGGGGAGAGAGTAGTGTTGAGAGCGGGAGGGTGAAAGGGACAGAGGGAAGGAGAGTGAGGGAAGGAGATGGAGGGGGAGAAGACTAGAAAGGGATTGGGAGGGACCTGGACCAGGGTGTGAATGAGGGGAAGGGGAAGGTAGAGGAGGAGGCTGGGGAAGATTGCTTCTCCCTAATGTTTTGGAATAAGGAGGTAAGTTGGATGCCTCTTCGATGTGTATTCCTAACCAGAGAGGAGAGAAAGAGAGGAGGGGAGGAGAGGTAGACATGATACGAAAGCGCGTAAAGAGGGGAGGATGGGAGAAAGAAAGACAAGACGAGGAGGAGGAAAATGGAAGGAGAAAGAAAAAGAGGATGGAGTAAGAAAGTCGGGAAGAAAGTATTGAATGAAAGTTACAAGGAGTCACAGGGGACAAACGAACAGCAACAGACCTTTTGGTCCTTACATGGCCATTTCGGTACCTAACTTAATATAATATTATATGTATTATTTCAATTATACTGTAGCAAATCATTCTAATCGAGGATTGTAGCTAAGTAAACGTCGAGACATTTTTTGAATGCCTCAGCAGTAGAACAACTGATGACGTTGGATGGTAAACCCTTCCATATATTAAGAACGCGGTTGAAGAGAGAGTATTTTGACACGTATGTTTGGAATCGTGCTCCAACAATTCTGCAATCATTACTTCTGGTTGTATTGTAGGTGCCAATCGTAAAGCAGGAGAAGGTGTAGAGGAGAGAGGAAGAGAAATATCGAAATATTAAGGACAGGGGAGGAATGAAGTGAAGAAAGAAGGGGAGAGGGAGGGGAGGGGAGAGGAGGGGAGGAGAGGGGAAGGAAGGAGAGGGGAGGAGAAGGGGAGTAAAACCTCCAGCTCAGAGATGACGTATAGTGAACGAGAAAATGGAGGAGGAGGAGGAAGAGGAGGAGGAGGAGGAGGAAGACGAAGAGAAAGGAGGAAGCAAAGAGAGAGGAAGAAATGGAGATGGAGGGACAGGAATAAATTAAAGAGAGGAAAAATGTAAAGGAGGAAGTAGAGGAAGAAAGAAGAGTTGAGGTGAAAGAGTAAGAGGGGAAGAGGGAGATTTGGAGAGGACAGGGAGAGGAAGTAGAGGAAGGGGACGGTGGAGAGGGAAGAGGAAGAAAGGAGAGAGGAGTGGAGGGGAAGAGAGGAGAGGGGAAGGAAGAGAAGTAGTGAAAGGGGAACGAAAGCAAAAGAATAGGAGTAGGAGGAGGGGAGGAGGGGGAG
This sequence comes from Oratosquilla oratoria, assembly GCF_046742065.1. Taxonomy (NCBI): domain Eukaryota; kingdom Metazoa; phylum Arthropoda; class Malacostraca; order Stomatopoda; family Squillidae; genus Oratosquilla; species Oratosquilla oratoria. The sequence goes on along the minus strand of NC_134781.1, from coordinate 10,148,779 downwards.
GGGGAGGAGGAGGAGGGGGAGGAGGAGGAGGGGGAGGAGGAGAAGGAGGAGGAAGAGGGGGGAGGAAAGCTGGATTTCTGGCAAGAAATGACAGGTGGCTCGGAGGAAGGAAAGGGGGAGGACGAGGAGGAGGAGGAGGAGGGGAAGAGGGGAGGGGCGATTGAGAGGTGGCGTGGCATTGTTGGCACGGGGGATCCGACGTCATCCCCTTTCACGGTCACTGAAGAATCGAAGGTTCGAACCGGCCACGAAGCTTCAAAGCCCCAAACGAACCGTTCTGACCTGACTAAGTCTAGCCTAACCTTACCTGACCTGGCCTGACCCAAACTGATCTAAGCTGATCTAAACTGACCTGACCTAACCTGAATATCTCAGCCATCCTACTGTCAGTCACCATGGTACGTGCAATCTGGAACACCAAATATCGCGGGAAGAGCATGACGTCACAGTGGGAGTGGACCCACCAAGAAACCTTCTTCT
>NC_134781.1:10128299-10135799 GCF_046742065.1 Oratosquilla oratoria | reverse complement strand
GCTTAGTATAGTAAACACAAACAGCCTCGTTAGGGCCAGTAGGCCTGTTGTTGTTTGTTCTTCCTTCGTGTTTCTTTGTGTCCCTTCTCCTTCTTCTTCTTCTTCTTCTTCTTCTTCTTCTTCTTCTTCTTCTTCTTCTTCTTCTTCTTCTTCTTCTTCTTCTTCTTCTTCTTCTTCTTCTTCACCTTCTTCTTCTTCTTCTTCTTCACCTTCTTCCTCTTTCTCTTCTTCTTTCTCCTTCTCTTTCTCCTTGTCTTTTTCCATCTCCTTCCATCTCCTTCTTCTTCTTCTTATTCCCTGTCTTATTTTTTTTTTTTTTTCTCTTTCTCTTTTTCCATCTCCTTCTCCATATCTTCCTTCCCTTCTTTCTCCTTCCCCTTCTCATTTTCTTTCTTATCCTCGTTTTCTTTCTCGGCCACTGAGGATAGTCACTTGTCCTGACTGTCTTCACACTGAGGGCAAAGGTGACTGTGGGGGGGGTGGGGGGAGGCACACACATAAGCAATTTCTGATACAAGTGTGTGTGTGTGTGTGTGTGTGTGTGTGTGTGTGTGTGTGTGTGTGTGTGTGTGTGTGTGTATGTGTGGATGTGTGTGTGTGTGTGTGTGTGTGTGTGTGTGTGTGTGCGCGTGCGATTGCGTACAGTAGCTCACTAAGAGAAACTACTGAAATAAACACACCCTGACTTAGTAAAGAGAATTAATTACACAAATAATAGTAAATAAATTAATGAATAAATGAATAAATGGAATAATAAATAGATAAATAATTAAACAAATCAAATAAATGAATAGATACACAAATGGAAAAATCGATGAATAAATTCATATATATGTAAATGAATAGATAAATGGATGTATAATATAAGAGTAAGTAGATAAATGAACATAAATAAGACTTATTTCTATTTTCTGTGTGTGGTGTGTATGACTCTCTTTCCTCTTATAGCTACTCTGTCCTTCATCAACTCTCTTTCCCTATCTCCTCTCTCAAGAGCATTTATGAGTTAAAGAGAAATCCTCCTGTGTTAGCATTTCCCCTCTCTTGTTCCCTTCTTTTCCTCCTCTCCTACTTCCTCCTCTTCCCCTAATTTATCATCCTCTTTCTTCCTTTCCTTCCGACCTCTCGCCATCTCCCATCTCGCATTCTTCGCTCTTCCTCTTTTGGCTCTCTCTCCCCTCGCTTCCCCTCTTCTTCTTCCTCTTCTCCATCCCTCCCTTTCGTCCTTTTTTTTTTTTTTGCTTCTCTTTCCTCCTCTCTTCTTTCCTCTTCCCCTCTTTCCTCCTCCCCTCTTTCCTCCTCCCCTCTTTCCTCCTCCCCTCTCTCCTTCTCCCCTCTTTCCTCTTCCCCTCTTTCCTCCTCCCCTCTCTCCTCCTCCCCTCTTTCCTCCTCCCTTCTTTCTTCTTCCCCTCTTTCCTCCTCCCCTCTTTCCTCCTCCCCTCTTCCCCCCTCTATCCTCCTCCCCTCTTTCCTCCTACCCTCTCCCCCTCTTTCCTCCTCCCCTCTTTCCTCCTCCCTTCTTTCCTCATCCCCTCTTTCCTCCTCCCCTCTCTCCTTCCCTCTTTCCTCCTCCTCTCTTTCCTCCTCCCCTCTTTCCTCCCCCCTCTTTCCTCGTCTCCTCTTTCCTCCTCCCCTCTTTCCTCCTCCCCTCTTTCCTCCTCCCCTCTTTCCTCCTCCCCTCTTTCCTCCTCCCCTCTTTCCTCCTCCCCTCTTTCCTCCTCCCCTCTTTCCTCCTCCCCTCTTTCCTCCTCCCCTCTTTCCTCCTTCCCTCTTTCCTCCTTCCCTCTTTCCTCCTCTCCTCTTTCCTCCTCCCCTCTTTCCTCCTCCCCTCTTTCCTCCTCCCCTCTTTCCTCCTCCCCTCTTTCCTCCTCCCCTCTTTCCTCCTCCTCTCTTTCCTCTTGCCTTCTTCCATCTTCTCCTCTCCTAATTCCTCCACCCCTCTCCCCTACTTCTTTTCTTCCTCCCCTCTTTCGTCCTTCCATTTTCCCTCTCTTCCTCTCCCCTCCTGTCGTCTTCCCTTCTCCTCCCTCTCTCTTCTCCTCTTCCCTCCTCTCCTTACCCCTTCTCCCCTTCCCCTTTCCTCCTCCACCCTTCCCTCTTCCACCCTTCTCTTCTCCCCTTCCCCTTACCTCCTCCACCCTTCCCTCTTCCACCCTTCTTTTCTCCCCTGCCCTCCTCCCCTTCCCTTCTCCTCCTCCATTTCCTTCTCCATCCTTCCTTCATTCTTTTCCCTCCTCCCCCTCCCCTCCTCCCCTTCCCTCCTCCGCCCTTCCCTCTTTCCCCTTCCCTCCTCCTTCTCCCTTTCCCTCTCCATCCTTCCTTCATTCTACTTCCCTCCTCCCCCTTCCCTCCTCCATCTTCCCTCCTCCAGCCTTCCCTTCTCCCCCTTCCCTCCTCCCCTCCCTTTCCTCCTCCCTTCTTCCCACCCTTTACTGTGTCTACGACAGAGGCCTACATCCCTGCAGCAGCAGCAGCATCCTGGGTCCCGTCCTGCCTCTTATCTTTCCTTCCATGCCCCATACAAGTAAGCGTAATAGGTTATGTTCCCCTCTGTTGTCATTTCCCCCCTCTGCCTCCCCTCTTTCTCTCCCCTGCTTTTAACCCTCATAGACTCTCTTACTTTTCATAGGAGAGCCCTACTTAGCTCTTTCTCTTATTTGGTCGTTATATGTGTAAATTAGAGCAAACTCATATGCACACATGTATGCATATGTATATATACCGGGATATATATATATATATATATATCTATAATATATATATATGTACATATACATGTATATATATATATATATATAAATATATATATATATATGTGTGTGTGTGTGTGTGTGTGTGTGTGTGTGTGTGTGTGTGTGTGTGTGTGTGTGTGTGTGTGTGTGTGTGTGTGTGTGTGTGTGTGTGTGTGTGTGTGTGTGTGTGCGTGTGTGTGCGTGCTTCCGCGCGCATATGTGAATGCGTGTACGTATGTGCATGTAGTCATATATACATATCCTCTCCCAGAGTTAGTAATCCTTTGTGCCAGTGTCTTAAGTGTCTCTTTATATACATATCTCCACCATTCCTTGTCCGTGCTCCTTCTTCCATTTTGTCACCCTTTCCTCACCATTTGTCCTCTCCTTCTCCTCTTCCTCCTCGTCCTCCTCGTCCTTCTCCTTCTCCTCCTCCTCCTCGTCTCCCTCCTCGTCCTCCTCCTCCTCATACTCCTCCTAGTCCTCCTCTTCCTCCTCCTCCTCCTCCTCCTCCTCGTACTCCTCCTCCTCATACTCCTCCTGCTTATCCTCCTCCTTATCCTCATCCTCATCCTCGTCCTCATCCTCCTCGTTTTCCTCCTGCTCGTCCTCTTTCGCTCGTCGGAGCAAAATCCTCGAACGGAAGACCCTTTGCTTGTTAGGAGTGATTATGTTCGTCAACAGCTGTGCTTTGTTCTCTGCATGGCTGTCCTTCATAACGTCAGAGTGCTTTGCTTCTCTCTCTCTCTCTCTCTCTCCTGTCCTCTCTCACCTCTCCTCCTCTCTCTCATCTCTCTCTCTTTCTCTGCCATCCTCTCTCTCTCTCTCTCTCACTCTCTCTCGCTCTCTCTCTCTCTCTCTCATCTCTCTCTCTCATCTCTGTGGCTCTCTCTCATCTCTCTCTCAGTCACACCGACACAAACACACCTCGAACATACACAATATACGTACATTTTATATTTGTGTTTGTTGTCTTTATTGTGTGGTGTAAACATTAGTACATGTGTATGTTCAAGTGTATTTGCGGTGTGTGTGTGTTTGTATGTGTGTAGTGTGTTTGTGTGTGTGTGTGGTGTGTGTGGTGTGGTGTGTGTGTGTTGTGTCGTGTGTGTGTGTGTGTGTGTGTGTGTGGTGTGTGTGCGCGCGATTGCGTACAGTAGCTCACTAAGAGAAACAAGCTGAAATATAACTCACTCACTGAGGACAATACAATATTAATTCCACAATTCTACAAATCCTAGAATATTCCAAGGGGGACCCCCAACACTGCCTCCAACAAACGCAGCCTTCTCCCAACTCCCTCTGATTTCCTGCCACTTTCGGAGGAGTTTTGAATGACGTCATAGCATTTCGTTTTGATGTACGTCACGGGTCGGCATCCTGTTTTTGTTTACGCCTCAGGAACGTGGGTCCATTCTCCGCGTAATAGGAGGCTGCTGCCTCATTTCCGGATGGAGGTGTCAAAGCGAGATTGACAAGCCAAGCAAAGACATAACGGAAGTGAATATCACATTTATGTAACACCGTAATCGGTGTAACTGTATGTTTACAGATATTCATGTTATAACACACACACACACACCAACCACACTACACACAACACAACACACACACACAGAAAAGGGGGTCACACATCACCACACACACACACACACACATTATATATATATAATTATATATATATATATAATAATAATATATATAATATATTATTTAATATAAAAGTGGAGATAACTGCCTGAATGGGTTGGGGGCTTACGGTTATACTGTTAAAAAGAATAAATTATCATCAGTTCTTCTTAACAAAATATCCAAGAAAGGGAATTTGGTTGTCCTTCTCGTCCCATTCAACTTTAAATTTAAGATTAGGGGTCAATTGGTTAGATTTGCAGTCCTCATATATTTATATGTTTATATATAATTTATATATATGGTAGATGTAAGTATATATAATATATATGTATATAATGTATATTTATGTATATATATGTATATATATTTATATATACATATTATATATATATATATATATATACAGTATATAATAACTGTACACACACACCGCATACACACAAACACTCACACTCACACACACACACACGCACTCACACACACACACGCACACACACACACACAAGCACACACAAAAATACACATACACACACACTACACATTCACAACTCACACACACACACACACACACACACTAAAGCACACACACACACACATTCACACACACTAACACACGCATATATATATAATAATATATATATTATATATATATATATATATTATATATGAGGTATTATATATATATTATCTATATATATATATATATACATGTATAAATGTGTGTGGTTGTGTGTGTGTGTGTGTGTGTGCTGTGTGTGTGTGTGTATGTGTGTATGTGTGTGTGTGTGTGTGTGTGTGTGTGTGTTGTGTTTGGTGTGTGTGTGTGGGGGTGTGGTGTGTGTGTTGGTGTGTGGTGTGTTGTCAGTGTGAGGGAGTGTGTATGTGCGCGTGTGTGGTGTGAGTGCATGTGTGTATGTGTATGTCGTGTGTGTGTGTTGTGTGTGTATGTGTGTGTGTCTGTGTGTGGTTGTGTATGTGTGTGTGTGTGTGTGAGTGTGTGTGTGTGTGTGTTTGTGTGTGTGTGTTGTAGTGTGTGTGTGTGTGCGATGTGGTGTGTGTGTGTGCAGTATGTGTGTGTGTATGTTATGTGTACATGTTATATATAATATATATATGTATTTTATATATATCTTTATATATATATATGTGGGATGTGTGTGTGGTGTGTGTGTGTGTGGTGTGTGGTGTTGGTGTGTGTGTATGTGTACGTGTGTGTGTTACGTTGTCTTTTCCGCCTGCCAGATACAAATACAATTCATATGGTATTCCTGTACTTATTCACAGTAGACGAAAATAAAAATACGTATTCCATTGTGTGCCCCAGAGGGAATCATTCTAATTGACCAGTAGGCAAAGTACAGTCATCAATGAATAAATGAAATTGTGGTTTTAAAACACAAAGGGGATTTGGGTTTTTCATTTAATTTTCATTATCGGCATCGCTGGTTGAGCCACTGATGATCCAATTTTTTTTAGATCACGGGAAGCGTGATCAAATAATAATGGGAATTGTTGTGGAAGGTAAACTTGAAAGTCGGTGTTTATAAATTAAGAAAATCCATTTTATATCTTCACATTTACTTTATTCTGGTGTATATATTTCTATCCTGTTTTTCAGGCTAAACCTTTATTTGATTTGTTTTATTTTTTATCGTATTTTCTTTTAGCTTAAATACTTTATTTTATTATTTTTCTATATAGCATATTCTTTTTCAATTTTTTGTATTCATTGATTTGATTTTTCTTTCTTTGGAAACAACCGTCGGGGCCATTGAAAGTATGAATAATATAATTAAATTATTAATTAATGTCAGTAACAACTAATGACAACAAATTAGAATAATTTCTAGTAACAAAAAAAAAAGAAGAAAAAGAAGTAAAAGAAAGGATAAAAAGAAATAGAAAGAAAAAATTAAAACTAAAAGAACAAGAAAGGAAAGAAAAAAAAAAATAAATATAATAAAAATACTAAAAGAGGAAGCAGCAATGGAAAACAACAACAACAACAATTAATAAAACTTCTCAAGCAGAACCATTTAACATTAATATCCACCAGCAGTAGGTCCGTTAACGAGTAATAACAACTATCAACAACAACACCTAAGTGCATTTTCGAATGACTAAATTTCCCCGGGGTCAGTGGTGCGAATCCCTTTGTGATTCGAGAGACGGGGAAAGGGAAGGAGGCGGAGGAGGAGGAAGACGAAGAGGAGGCGGAGGAGGAGGAGGAGGTGATACAGGGAGAATTGTGTAATAGAGGACGCCTCGGAAGGAGGAAGAGGAGGAGAAGAAGGAGGGACGAAGGATGAGAAGAATGGAGAGAAGGGGAAGTCTTTTTGAGAGTTGGTGGGTGATGTGGGGTAAATGGCGGTCGGGTCGTCGTCGTTGTTGTTGTGGTGGTGGTGGTATTTGGTCATGGCATGTTTGAGTTTGTGGAAGTTGATGGTATTAACTAGTGATGGTATAGGGGTGAGGTGTGGTGGTGATAATGAAGAATCATGATGGTGATAGTAGGTTGGTAGTAATATTGTTGTTGTTGATGGTGGCCGGTGGCGATAGTTAGTGGATGACGGTGGTATGGTGATAATGGGTGATAGTGGGGATGATGATGAACGAAAATGATGAGGAAGAGATTAAATAGGAGTAAAGATCGAAGGAAGTAGAAAGAGGAGAAGAGGAGAGAGAGAAGTGAGGAAAGAAAACAAGGAGGAGGGAGGAGGAAGAGAAGGAGGAGGTGAAACACTTTGGAGAAGTTGAAAGAGAAACGGAAAGAAGAGGATGTGAAATAAAATTAATTACCAGGAGGTAAAAGAGATACAAAATGAAAAGGAAATTGAGAATGGGGGAGGGAAAGGTAGGAGGAGGAAGGAGGAGGAAGGAGGAGGAGAAGTAAAGGAATGGAAGGAGAGGAATAGGGAAGGGGAGGCGAGGAGGAGGAAGAAGATTGAGGGTTTGAGTAGAAGGAGTAGGAATAAAAAGAAATACTAAAGTTAGGAAAATGAAGATAAGAAATTATTTTAGATTGGTTTGGTGCCGGTGTCCTCTTACTATAAACTCCCTTTCCCTCTCCCCCCTTTCCCCCCTCTCCCCCGCCTTCTCCCCCTTCTCACATCTCCCCTTTCCTTTCCCCCTTCCT
>NC_134781.1:10103299-10123299 GCF_046742065.1 Oratosquilla oratoria | reverse complement strand
TTGGATTTTATTTTTTTCTATGAATCGGATGGTCTTAAACACATGTAATACTTATAACGCTGATAATAAAGTAACAATGCTGATCAATTATTCCTCTAACTGTAATCCTAAAATTAGAAAATTAGATTAACATGATCGGAATCACATTCACAATCATTATCGTAAAGACAATTGTAATTTAATAATTACATCTCTTATTATCTATATTACTATAAAGTTTAATGACAAAAAGTAAATACAAATGACGTCCAATTTGAACATGAAAAGATTTTGTTCATTCTCCTAGAATCGACAGCGGAATTTAGAAAAAAATGAAAATGAAAAAAAGTATTTACAATATACATACATAAGACAGTGAATAGTTTTGCTGAGGAATGAAGCATTTCCTCAGCGAAATCTAAATGGATATGGCAGGGGCGGATTTGGATCAAGATAAATACGAAGATGAGGCGGACGAGGAGATTGAATAGGAAATTAAGTGCACGTATATTGACACGGTCCCCATCTCGTGCGAAGTAATAGTAAAATAGGATGGCCGTTGGCAGTAATCAAATGAAATGAAATTCTCTATCTGCCAGCAAAGATCAGAACACAAGTAAGGTAAAAAGTTAGTATTTTGTACATGCATTATCTATATATCAAGCGTGTTACACCCACACACCCACACACAAACAACATACATACAAAACAACACTCACACAAACTACAACACACACGTCACACACACACACACACACACACACACACACACACACACACACACACACACACACACACACACACACACACACACACACACATCACACACACACACACACACACACGCACACACACATACACACATGTGTAAGGATACTCTCCCCGTGTAAAGGGGAAGAAATCCTTTTCGGTATATGTATGTATGTACACGTATATTTGAACATATATATGTTTGCTTCAATGTGTCAATGATTGTTTTTCCAACAGAAATGAAAATAAGTAATATCAAATCGAAATCTTGGAACACAAATCATTCGTATCTCTCCCTTTCTCCTTGTATTTTTCCTTTATTTTTCCTTTCTTTCTTCATTTCTTCTAACACTTTCTTCATTCTTCTTTCTCGCCAACCCGCTCCCCATTCTCGCTCTTTTCCCTCTGCCATTGTTCAGACTTCGAGTGGTTTCCATTTGCTTTGGGGCCAGATTTCTTGGTAAAGTATCAAAATGCAAATCTGCTTAACATATGTCCGAGAGTTGAAAATTGTCTGACACAATGCTTGGGGTGGGGGGTGTGGGCGTGTGAAAGCTGATACAAACTTTCAAGGATTCAAAAAGGATTGGGAAAAAATCGATTCCGAATTTTTGTTTCTAACTGAGAAATGATGCATGCGGCCATACTCGACGCACAGAGAGGCATATTCAAGATATTTTGGGATTCTCATTACCCTCAGCTTGATTTTATTCTGTAAAGTGGCCTGTCGTAGCAAACATGGGGGGTGATTTAAAGCCACCTCGACAGGTTTCCTTAGTCATGTTAAGCATGTGTATGAATTATATACAATATATAAGAATATAATAATATATAATGTATATATATATATATATATGTATAATATACATATATATGTGTATATATATATATATACATATATAGTGATATAAATAATATTATAAATATAATATTATATATAGTGTTGTGGTGTGGTGCGTGTGTGTGGTGTGTGTGTGGTGTGTGGTGTGGTAGTGTGTGATGTGTGTGTGTGGTGTGTGTAATGTGTGTGTAATATGAACTATATATATATATTATATAATTTATATATAATATAGTATATTTTATTTATATGTGTGGGGTGTGGTGTGTGTGTGTGTGTGTGTGTGCACTGTGTGTGTGTGTTATGTAATATATTTATATATCTATGATTTATATATATATATATAAACATTATAATATATGTATAAATATATATTATATATTTTATATATATATATAATATATTTATATATATTATGTATATATTATATATTAAAATTATTGCTAATTATACCATAAAACTTTCTGTTGTCCTAGATGAAAGTCTTATCTTATAGACACAAAGCGAATGTCTGGGAGATATAAAATGCTGAAGATAGCAATCACTATTTAATGATAATGGCTTTAACCACTTCACATTCAAGGTAACGCCTAAGTAGGATGTCATGAAAGGAGCAAGTGGGTACGCGAATGATCCCGACGTCGGGACGTCTCTTAAATTATATTTATTGTAGTCGTACTCTAAGTAACCTCTCCATTTCTCTCTAAACATGGCTTCATCCATATTTTGTAAATGGTTATCAAAATTCACGGGTATAAAACTGAGGAACGAAGGAAATTGAGGCACCAACTTTAATTTTTTATAATGCGATTATTATGACGCAACATAGCACGTCGAGGCAGCTAATGCTGCCAGACGTGCGATTATATATATTTTTATATATAGTATATTATATTATATTATATATAATATATATGGTATTTATATATATATTATACATGTATATATATTATATACATAATATATTAATATACGTAAATTTACATATGCATATACATATACGTATAATTTATTTTCTACATATATATATAATATTATATATACATATGTAATATGTGTGTATATTATATTTTTATAGATGTATTATATATATATATATTTATTAACACACATTCATGCCTATGTATTATATATATATGTATAGATATGTTTTTATATATATATATTTATATATTTTTATATTTTGATATATATATATTTTATTTATGGAGTATATATATATATTAAATGTATATTTTTATATATTATATGTATTTACTTATATATAGTATTTACTTGTATATATATATATATATATTTTTGTATGTTGATATACTGTATACTTATCATTAACAACAACTTAGGGTTCAACTACTTGTTGCACACAGACACGATCACAACATAATTGTGGTTGTGGATTGGAGAGGATAGTTGATTTAATTCATCACTCTTGGGTTTCACTGCGTCATTGTCATAACAACAACAACATACAAACAACAACAACAACAACAGCAACAGCCAACAATAGTGTTTTGACGTGTCCAGACAATTTATTTCATCTTGGAATAAAACCCCCAAAGAGGATGAGATTATCCTTATTAAAATTTACTCTGGACATGGAAATGTAACTTGGAAAATTATTCTAACAAGTTATAGCAATTATATATCACCATAGGGGATAACACTGAAGCTTAGTTCCAGTTTTTTAATCCATTTGCGACTCACCTACTGGGAACCAGAAGCATATATATTTATTTTTTATTAATTTATTTTGTATATGCAGTTATAATTATTATTAATATATATGTATTTCTATTATATTTATAATATTCATTTGTTCATTTATTTATTTATGTATTTATTATTCTATTTATTTATGTGGTCCCACACTTTCTTCGGATACCATTGCCATCTCTATAACATCAATCTCTTCTGTCCCCAACAATAGAAGCGCCGGGTTCGAACCCCCCCTCGACAAATGCATTCCAAACACCCAAGGCAATGGTGCATCGTCCCCGTAGCTGAGTGCCTCGCGATGTATGCTTCATGCCTTCTGTGCCAAGAGAAATTTTTTCGATGTTTTGATTGATACAATCTGAAATTTGTATTCTATTTTTATTTTTGTTTTATAGTATCTCTATTTTGCTTGTTTGTTTATTTATTGTTAATTTGTTTTTGTTCATTTGTTTATTTCTTGATCAATTTGTTTGTTTGACACAATAAAAAAATCTTTCTGTTATATATGTAATCTTCATTCTACAAGTGATTGAAAATGTCCCTGAAGACATGAATTAATTCTGAAGACAAGAGTGGGTTGTTTTTTCAGAACTGTGTTACACAACGTGCAACAAAGCTGTTTAGGTGTACATGTACCAGTATGTGCTGTGTGTGTGTGTGTGTGTGTGTGTGTGTGTGTGTGTGTGTGTGTGTGTGTGTGTGTGTGTGTGTGCGTGTGCATGTACGTAGTCGTGTATACACACGTATAACCATATCCTTAACAGAAGAAGGCGGTGATGGCGAGAAGCTTACGCCAGGAGGCGCTGAGTGCCTGTGGTCGAAGCCGTCACACCTGCTCTATGCTCTTGGACTCTTAGGCAAGTAATAGTCACTGCAGAGAATTGGGGAGAAGTGCGGGATTCGAACCTATAACTAAGCAAATGCGAGACCAGCACGATTGCAATGATGCCATCAGCCGACATGAAGAAGAAGAAGAAGAAGAAGAAGAAGAAGAAGAAGAAGAAGAAGAAGAAGAAGAAGAAGAAGAAGAAAAGAAATAATAAGAAGAAGGAGAATAGAAAGAGGAACATGAGAAAGAAGAAGAAGAAGAAAAATAAGAACAACAACAAGAAAAGAAAAGAAAAATGTGCAATATGGAAATCACTCCAAAACTAAACTGGAAGGTCAGACTCTTCCAGAAGAAGCTTCGTTTGAATCTGTCGAAAGGTCAGAAACGCGAATGAATTTGACAGAATGTGAAATCACCTTTGAGTTACCCGTGGTGGGCACGGCACCAATGCAAGCGGATCGGATATCTTGAAACCAAGATTTCTCTCAGAGTCAGAGTCCTAGACAGAGTGGTAGGGTTAGACGTTAACAAAACTAGACTATGTCTATAAAGACAGAGGTTTAGCCTAGGCTTGGAACTAAAATGGAGGTTAGGTTAGGTTTTGTCTCTATATTTTGAGGTTAAAACAGACTTACTTATGTGCATAGATTTTGGCTTAGACTTGGCTTAGACATTGGGAAAGAATTTATTTAGAATTTACTTAAACTTTGGCGCGCAGACATTGGCTTAGACTTGGCTTAGACTTTGGCGTAGACATTGGCTTAGACATTGGAAAAGAATTTACTTAGACTTGACTGATATTTGTTTTAAACTTTGGCGCAGGTATTGGCTTAGACTTGGCTCAGAATTGGCTTAGACTCAGGCTTAGACTTGGCTGGAACTATGGCTTACACTTGGCTGAGAGTTTGACATAGACTTGGTTTAGTCTTAAACACAGACATAGATTAAAGAAAAGACACAAACAAAAACATATAGCCATATAACCTTACAAACAAAGAAATAAAACATACAAAATCTAGAACAGAGACTACCCTAACACTTGGACTAAGCTTAAACCTGTCTTGGTTAAGCCTAACGATGACTGCCTTGATCCCCTCTTCAGCAAAGGAGTTAACCAAACCCTAAGATACAGACTTGGAGTATACCGGCTTAATTTTGGACTTCAGTTCGAACTTTGATTAGGACTTTGGACTTAGGATTAGGTATAAAGATGGACTTGATGGATTAGAACCTTGAGTTTGGACTTGGAATTGGACTCAGTATATGACTTGGCATTTGACTAGTAACTGGACTTGTAATTGGAATTGAACTTGAATTTGGACTTGAAATTGGACTTTGAATTGAACTTGAATTGGACTTGAAATTGATCTTGAATTTGGATTTTAAATTGGACTTGGAATAGGACTTGGATCTGAACTTGAAGTTGAACTTGAAGTTGAACTGATTTAGACTTGAACTGGACTTGAATTGGATTTGGAATTGGATTTGAAATTGAACTTCAATTTGAACTTAAAGTTAGACATGAACTGGATTTGAACTTAGGACTTGAATTTGGAGTTGAAATTGGACATGACTTTGAACTCGTGTTTGGAATGAAGTTCGAATTGTGACTCTGAATCAGAACTGGACAAATGGATTTTAGAGTTGGATTCTGAATCGGACTTTGTTTAGGACTTGGAAGTCCACCGTGGAGCCCCAGCAAGATAAATCATCGAAAATGACGTAAAATCTGTTGACCGAATTGTATCATTGACCGAGGCTGAGGAAGAAGGACGGGGGAGAGGGGGAGAGGGGGAGGGGGAGGGGAGGGGGAGAGGGGTCGCTCTCTTCATAGTCAAGGGACGAGAGGTCGGTCAGGTCGGCTGAGGGTTTCAGAATACATAAACAAGAACATAAAACCAAATAGGCACATAGGCTGATGTCGGAAAGAAGGGTGGGTAGAAGAGAAGAGAGGTAGGAAAGAAGGGGTGGTCGAAGGAAGGAAGGAATAACAGGGAGCAAAGAGGAAGGGAAGGAAAGGAGGATGGAAGGAAGGGAGGAAGGAAGGAAGAAAGGGGAGCAAGGAGGAAATGAAGTAAAGGAGGATGAAAGGAAGAGAGGAAGGGAGGAAGGCAGGAAGAAAACTGGAACAAGGAGGAAGGAAGGAAAGGAAATGGGGATGGAAGGAAGAAAAAGGGAACAAGGAGGAAGGAAGGAAAGGAAATGGTGATGGAAGGAAGAGGAGAAGGGAGGCAAGAAGGAAGAAAAGGGAGCAAAGACGAAGAGAGGCAAAGGAGTGGGGAAGGAAGGAGGAAAGAAAAAAATAAATGGAAGGAGAGGAATAAGAAAAGAAGGAAAAAGAAAAGGAGAAAAACGGAAGAAAGAAAAGAAGAAAATAGAAAGAAATAAAGAAAGGGAAGGAAAGAAAGGAGAAAAGAAGGAGGAAGAAAGAAGAAAGAAAAGAATGATGGAGGACAGAAAAAAGAAAAAGAAAAAAAGAGGGAAGGAAAGAAAGAAAAAAGGAAGAAATTTCTGAGGAATGAAGGAAGAACGAAGAAAGGGAATGAAAGAAGAAAGAAGAGGAAAGGATAAAAGAGAGGAACTAATTAAAGGAAGGAAAGAAGGAAGGAGGAAGGAAAAAAGGTCAAAAGGAAAGAAAAAAGGAAGGAAGGAAGGAAAGAAAGAACGAAACAAAGAAAACGAAGATGTAAGGAAAAGAAGAAGAACCGCAATAAAAAGAAGGAAGAAAGGAGGGAGTGAAAGAAGAAAGGAAGGAAGAAGTGAAGGAAAGAATTGAGCAAGCAAGCAAGCAAGGAATAACTGTATGATAGTAACATAGAGAGGATTATCAATAAGAAGGGGAGTTATTACATTGTTCTGTCAATCATTGCAAAGGTATTTCATATAAAATATCAACTACATAATTACTCTCATATGTTGACTTGAAGCTGAGTACAATAACCTGACTTTAACCAGAATAAAACACAACAGAGGACTTAATGAGTATGTTCTTGATGTTTATACAAAGGTACAAATCTCTAATCAGAACTAGTTCATCTAACGTAAGCCAAAATAAAATATGTAAAGCCTGTCTTAGCATCAAAAGAGTTAAACTCTTTATTACTTGTACATCCAAGTGCAGACATACTCGTATGGCTTTATGTCTGTATTATGTATGTTATATATGTATATATATATATATATATATATTTATATATGTACATATATATAGATATATTTACATATATATATATATAAACATATATATATATATATATATATATATATATCACTGTCCAGTAATGTCGTTACACATTAGTAATTGCACTAAAAACCCACTATTATTTGGATTTAAGAAAAGAAGGAAATAACGAATTTCCGTATATTTCAATCACTTGCTGTGATCCTCTTCCGCTTGTAGAGGATCACAGCAAGTGATCGAAATATACGGAAATTCGTTATTTCCTTCTTTTCTTAAATCCAAATAATAGTGGGTTTTTAGTGCATATATATATATATATATATATATATATATATATATATATATGTATGTATTTATATGTATGTATGTATGTATATGTATTTATTTATGTATATGTATGTATGTATATTATGTATATATATATATATATATGTATATATATGTATATATATATATATATATTTATATATGTATATATATATACAGTGTATATATATATATATATATATATATATATTTTTTTTTTTTTTTTTTTTTTTTTTTTTTTTACAGGAAATGGAAGCACGAGAAGATCTTTGAGTTTTATTACCGACGTTCCGACACCCTGGTCCTCTTTAAGGTACTACATCTAGTGGATAGATACACAGTTAAATATATTTTACGTGTGTTGTTTGCTCCTTTTTTTTTCGTATCCTCCAATCGTTGATTGCTAGTAATGCCGCTAGGAGAGACCATGTGATAAATCCTCCTCAGTTGTTATTAGAATTATTTTTACTAATTTCTGCAGCTTCTATAACTTTTTATAAAAGCTGCAGAAATTAGTAGAAATAATTCTAATAACAACAGAGGAGGATTTATGACATGGTCTCTCCCGGCGGCATCACTAGCAATCAACGATTGGAGGAGACGAAAAAGAAGGAGGAGCAAATCTATCATCTAGATGTAGTGCCTTGAAAATGACCAGTGTCGAAACTTCGGTAACAAAACTCAAAGCTCTTCTCGTGTTTCCGTTTCCTCTCTGTCCTCAAATTTGTCACGATGAATAATCATATATATATATATATATATATATATATTTATATATATATATATATATGTACATATTTGTATATATATATATATACATGTATATATATATACATATATGTGTATATATATATATGTATATACATATATATATATATATATATATATATGTATATATATATATATATATATATATATATATATGTTCGTGGATTGTACAAGAACATTAATTTCCATGAGCAATGGTCTCAATCCAGCAAGAAGGATATCCTAAGGCTATGATGACGTAAACAGAACAGCGACTCAGTTTCTGAGCGTTTGACAGGGACAGAAGGTAAAGGAACCTACGCCAGGAGACGCTGAGGAGCTGCGACCGAAGCCGTTACCTTTACCCTATTATGCGCTTGGACTCTTTGCGAGACTAGTACACTTCTGGTCACGCCACAGGAGCCAACAACCTTAATATGACAAAAGTGACAGATGCGGAATGCTGTATGCCTCAACCTCGAAACTTCCAGAAAAAAAAAAATGCCGTGGCTACCTCCCTGGTGAAAGGAAGAGGCATTTTGATATTTACTCGTAAATGGTATATAGAGTTTGCAAAATTCGCCAAAAAGAGCAGATTATTCGATTCATGTCGGAGCAGCTTCCCCTTTCTTATCATTCCCTTGAGCTATTCTATCTTGATCAGTATATATACATAGGCGACTCAGCACAGAGTAAAGGCAGATTTCCTGTTGCTGAATTGAAGTAAAGTTTGAACTTCTCACTTGAAATGCTGAGATAGTACATGTAGAAGCATTTAAAGTAAGGGAGAAGTTCAAACTGTACTTCAGTTCAGCAACTGGAAGCCTGCCTTTGCTCTGTTCTACGTCGCCTGTGTCGACTGCGTCGCCTGTGTCGACTGCGTCGCCTGCGTCGCTTGTGTCGCCTGCGTCGCTTGTGTCGCCTGCGTCGCCTGTGTCGCCTGCGTCGCCTGTGTCGCCTGCGTCGCCTGTGTCGCCTGCGTCGCCTGTGTCGCCTGCGTCGCCTGTGTCGCCTGCGTCACCTGCATCGCCTGTGTCGCCTTCGTCGCCTGTGTCGCCTGTCTCAGTTTGCGCTTAGGCTAAGGATCGATTTAGATCAGCATTGTGGGATTTTGTTGTAGTTTATCTCTGACAGTTTTATTCGGATGAATGTAGACCCAGGGCTGAGTGACGTCACACGTGGTGATAACCAGCGCTTCTATCCTTGGGGACAATATTGCGCCGAAGAGGTGAAGTCTTAGAGGTGGTAAAAGATTAGTCTACGTAACGCTGGAACGTAGGGGTGTTATCACAACATTTCGTAATGACTTCATAAGTCAGAGAGAGGTCGTAAAAAAAAAATTGGTATGCAATAATATAATCAAAGAACATTACGTGACTCTGGTCCGTAGAACTTTTATTACTAGAGTTCGTAAAATAGTGAATGGATAAAGCATATGTAGGTATTATAGATCCAAGGCCTACTAACATCTGAATAGAAATAAAGATTTAAATAGAAGAATATATATGTAATGGTCATCAGTGGATCGATGAATCAATGTTGGAAGGCCAGTGATTTTCCCCATAGCTCTTATACTATAGTTTAAACTATTTTTCTATACAGATTTTTTTCTCGTAATTATGGGATTAATTAGGACACAAGCCAAAATAATCTGGATGAAAATCCACATGATTTTCAAATATTAAGGATATTGTTAAACAAAGCAGCTTACGTGGCGGAAGAGTAGGATTTTTTTGACAATGGGTCCTTTCCCCGGTTTCACTGGTCTAACCTTACCGAACCTGGCAACACAACTCAACTTGACCTGACCTAACTTAATAGAAACCTGACATAACCTAAACTTACATAACCTAACCTAAACTTACGTGACCTAACCTAAACTAACGTAACTTAATCTAAACTAACCTCACCTAACCGAATCAAATCTAACCTAATCATATCTAACCTAATCTAACCTAACCTAACTTCACCTACCCTAATCTAACCTAACATAATCTAATCTAACCCAGCCCTAACCTAACCTATCCTGATCTGAACCTAAGTGACTTAATCTAGCCTAACTTGAATTTATCTAACCTAACCAGACCTAGCATGACCTAACCTGAATTAGCATGACTAAATCTCATCTAACTTGACTTGAACTGACCTAACTTGAACTAATCTAACATAGCTAACCTAAACTGACTTAACCTAACCTGATGTAACATAATCTGAACTAGCCTAACCTAATGTAACCAGACCTAACTCATCCTGACCTAACCTACCCTAACCTAACCTAACCTAACCTAACCTAACCTAACCTGTCCTTGCCTAAACTATACTGAATGAAACTAACTTATTTGAAAAAAGGCCATATCAAAGGTATAGACACCCATAACCTTAAAATACCATGAGGAAGGGTTCATATAAAGTCATTCATAATACATTAAGAATTCTGTGATATCCTAAGTCAGGGGAGAGGTCCGTTGGGAAAGAATTGCACTTTTGTGTTACCTAGAGAATTTTGTGGGTTTTCGTCCTACAGCAGGATGAACTTCACCTGACCTAACCTGACTAATAACAAAATCTGAATTTGGTTTGATTAATTGTATCCGAAGTTATGTATTTTGCAATTTATGCTTATGGCCTTCCCTATATCTTTTCTTTCTTTCATATTTTCTTTTTGTCTTTTTCTTTCATTTATTTTTCTTTGCTTTCCTTTCCTTTATTTTCCTTTTTCTTCCAATTTCTTTCTTCTTTCAATCCATCTTTTCCCTTTGTCTATCATTCTTTCTCTCCTTAATTATATTTTCGTTGATCTTTTTATGTTTTTACGTGAAATGGTAATGTTGGAATGAAAAGGTTTGCAAGTACAATCTATTGCATGCAAGTTTGTTTGTATTCTGTAATAATATTACTACGTTGCGTGTGTTTTACATTCTCTATAAAACGGAATGGTTTAAAATAGTGTTAGGGAAACAGGGAGTACAATACATATAAACATACATACGAACACTCACATACATACGCACGCGCGCGTACACACACACACACACACACACACACACACACACACACACACACACACACACACACACACACACACACACTACGGCGGTCTGGGTTCGAATCCCGCCTAGGGTTGAAATAATTTCATTACCTTTGCGCTCCGAGTCGTTACTCCAACTCTCGTGGGCGGGGAGTTGGGTGTATGTGCGCGTGTAAGGTCACAGCATCACTTATAGATCGGTCATATATGAGCTCTGAGCTCTCTTCCGGGAGGGAAATAGCTGTCGATCATGAGTCCAACATATGATCCAAGACCATGGTGAAACACACACACACACACACACACACACACACACACACACACACACACACACACACACACACACACACACACACACACACACACACACACACACAGGTAAACACATACACAAACACAGACACACACACACACACACACACACACACACACACACACACACACACACACACACACACACACACACACACACACACACACACACACACACACACACACACACACACACACACACACAAATACATACATACACGCACACACAGACACAGGCCTGCACACACACACACACACACACACACACACACACACACACACACACACACACACACACACACATACACACACACACACGCACGCACGCACGCACGCACTCACACACATACACACAGAGAAAGAGAGAGAGAGAGAGAGAGAGAGAGAGAGAGAGAGAGAGAGAGAGAGAGAGCGAGAGACGATGTGTGCTGGCTCCCTGCTCGACTGTTAATTCAGAGATCCGAGTTCGAGCCTCGCCCAGGACTGAAGGTTTCAGCATCGTTGAACCGAGAGCCGGCACTCTTAATCTAGTGATCAAGGAGTTTTGTGTGTGTGTGTGTGTGTGTGTGTGTGTGTGTGTGTGTGTGTGTGTGTGTGTGTGTGTGTGTGTGCGTGTGTGTGTGTGTGTGTGTGTGTGTGTGTAAGATCACAGCATTAACCCTAGATCACGCCATATATTAGCTCTGATCTCTCATCCGGAAGTATAATAGCTGTCGATCATGAGCCATACGCGTGATCCAAGATCGTAGTAAATAAAACACACGCTCTTTTTGATGTCATGGATAGCATTCGGATCCGTCACTCTGTATGACCGAGATCGCTTCCTAATCAGCCCGTGGAAGCTCCACTATACTACAATCTGTTACTGTCATTATTGAGTAAGTGGAAGGGTTTGTTGTATGTGTGTAAAGTTACCGCAATACCCATAGATTGAATTAAATATGCTACGAAGCTGTCATCCGAGGGGGTAATAGCTGACGATCACAAGCCCAGCACACGATTCTATTCACCAGAACGAAAAAATTAAAAAAAAATCCTTGTCCAGGAGGTAATGGATGACATTTCCTAAAGATTCACTCAGCATAAGCTAATAAAGTCAATTGAGTTTTTCAAAGCAAATTAAGGGAAGGGTTATTGGCCGTCTAGGAATGAGACACTTGGCAGATGCGACTGGAACAATGATGGTGGAATTAGGGCCGTTCTATATAAAGAAGAGGAAGGATTAGGAACATGAGCTGGAATGGGACTGGAAGCAGGATAGTATATTTCCAGCAGGAAGGGAATTCTGGAATGAGTTGAGGAAGGAGTATGAGGAAGGGAGGAGAAGGAAGAGAAAGAGAAGAAGCAGGAGGAGGAAGAGGAGGGAGAGAAAAGGATAAGAAGGAGAGAGAGAGGAGGAGGATAGAAGACGATAAAGAAGGTTTTGCTTCAGGCTTGCTAGTACCAAGTGTTTTCCGGCTTTTACCTCGAATGATTACAAACCTCTAGTAACTCCAGGGAGAGTGTAGCAGATTAAAAAAAAAAAAAAAAAAAATCATGTTCAAGAGACATAATAGATTATGTTGTAGAGCCAGAATATATTATGTTCAAAGGCCTGAAATATTATGTTCAAAGCCAGAATACACTCTGTTCAAAGCCAGAATAGATTTTGTTCAAATCCAGAAATATTTGATTGAAAGTCAGAATAGATTCCGTTAAAAAGCCAGAATATATTATTTTGAAATATTAAATTGAAAAGCCAGAATATATTATGTTCAAAGCCTTAATGGACCCTGTTCAAAAGCCAGAATATATTATAAAAAAAAAATTATACTTAGAGGGTGGATTACAAAGGATTACAAAGGATTACAAAGGCGGAGCATGCCGACAGGAGACCTTTTGGTCCATATCTAGGTCGGATGCGAAAAAAAATAAAAATAAAAACTATAATAATGTAGATAACAAATAAAATACATAAATAAATGCATAGGTATAGTTAAATAATAAACAAACAGGTAAATAGTAAATAATAATAAATTGTAGGAAGTCCTCGACGAAGATTCACCAGCATTTCTCTCCCAACGTCACCTTTGCTCAAAGTACTTGGACAGCCAAACAGACCAAAGGTTAGACCTCTTCAGTCTGATGACTTAACCGTCTCCCTCTATTTTTTCTTTTTTCTTTTTTCTAACAACTATGAAATATAAGGTCAGGTCAGTAGCATCCGTATTTCGAGTACAATGATGATTTTCTTTTATTTTGTTCCTAATAACACTACACGATCTCTTTCAGCTGAAAAAGTCACATGATGTATTTGAGGAATTATGAGGAGGGAATTGGTGAGTCTGACGAGGAGGAGGAGGAGAAGGAGGAGGACGAGGAGGAGGAGGAGGAGGAAGACGAGGAGGAAGAGAAGGAAAGGGAGGAGAGGTGAGAGCACTGACTCATGTGATAGGGGAGGAGGGAGTGGAAGTAGGGAATAATTTATGAGGGATTACTGACGGGGAAAGGATAGGGTGGAGGCGGAGACCCTTGCTTTGTTTACATACACTGAATCAGCTGATCGTAAGCCCGTGCGTGCTGGGCTGGGCAGGGACGTGCCTGAATGAGTCTTGCAAGCGTTTTAAAGTAATGCATATTGGAAGTTAATGCATGGGGAGGAGGGTAATAGTTTACAAGGGTAATCTTTTGGGAACGTAATCTATCTGGGAGGGTAATCTTTTGAGGGGGTAATTTTTTTGTAGATTTTCTTTTTCAGGGGGCAGTGGAGTTTTTTCAGAGATTTTTTTTTTCAGTAGGGAGAGCATTTTTTTTTTTTTTTAGAAGGATATTTTTTTGGAGAGGGGTTATCATCTTAGGGAGTTAATATTTTTTTCATTTCCCACATACACCGTATATGTACATGTACACACACACACACACACACACACACACACACACACATTAATATGTTGTATATGTATATATATATATATATATAGTATATATATATATATATATATATATATATATATATATATATATATATATATATATATATATATATATATATATATACCAAATGCTTTTCCTCATTTAAAAGGAAGATAGTCAAAAACAAAGGCATAAAATCCATCCCCAAATACTCCACTCCCATTGTGACATATGAGTGTGTTACTTATGCTTAGTGACGTGGAGTGAGAATTATGCGCAGTTTCGCTGTATACTTTATTCTAGTGAAGGGTACATGATTCAGAGGCAGACGTGCCGTAGTCTCCTAGTGGGGGACCGACCGCGAAAGCCTAGTGACGCGTAACAAGTTGAATACAGGGACAGGTAGTATATATACGCGGAACTGACCCGACGCCATGACCAAACGCGGCCTAATTGCGGTGACCCTTTCTGGCCTTTCGGACCATTGTCAATACCAGCGTCAGGTCCTATACACTCCAACTCCAAATGCATACAATTTGCACCGATGCTAGAATGCTTGTGGGGTACATGTACACCACACTATCCAACCCCCTCCCTCCCTCTTATCTTGGCTCCTCCAAGATGACGGGTCAGAAGCAGTGTCGCAAGACAACACATTCACAGCAAGGCCGCTTCATTAAATCGGCGACCCCTCCTCTCCGTCCCCTTGTGCAGAAAAGGAAAAGACGGGGTAAAATCCCTTCGGCATGCGTCAATTTATTTTCCACACATACTCCCTCATCCCCCATCCCCCTCCCACTCCCTCTCATGCATAACAGCATCATAAACAACCATTCTCCATTCACCCCTATCTTCTGTGTTTTCCTGTCCTTCCTCAACAGATATTCCCCTCTTTCCCAATGACCCTTCTACCCCATCCATCCATCTCATCCTTGGTCACCCCTTCATGTTCACTCCTTCTACCTCTGCCTTCCACACCTCTTTCACTAATCTTTCTTCACTCATTTTTTCCATATGTCCAAACCATACCATTACTATTTCATCAACCCTATCTCCCAACTCCCTTTCCACCCCCACTCTCCTCATCTCCTCGTTTCTCACTCTGTGCAGCCCAGTAACCCCTATCATATTTCTCTGGCATCTCATATTCAAACTCCTCTCTTCCTTTCTTATGCTCCATGTTTCTGCCCCATACAGTGCTGTCAGCACAATCATTCCTTCATACAATCTCCTCTTATCATCCATTCCCAAATATCTGTTTCTCATTACACTTTTTAATCCACCAAGCCATTTACTTGCTTCTTTCTACATTCTATCTCCGCATCCACTCCTCCCTTTCCCAACATATTCGCATCAAATATCTAAAACTATCCACTTCCCCTTGTACACCTCATTAACTTACATTTACCCACATTTATCTTCAACTGCACTCCTTCGCACACTTACCCAAGCTCTGTCACTAACTTCCTTAGTCCCTCCTCCCATCCTGCCACAAATATATATATATACATATATATGTATATATATATATATATATATATATATATATGTATATATATATATATATATATATATATATATATATATATATATATATATATATATATATATATATATATATATATATATATATATATATATTTATATATATATACATATATATATATATATATATATGTGTGTGTGTGTGTGTGTGTGTGTGTGTGTGTGTGTGTGTGTGTGTGTGTGTGTGTGTGTGTGTGTGTGTGTGTGTGTGTGTGTGTGTGTGTGTGTGTGTGTGTGTGTGTGTGTGTGTGTGTGCGTATCTGCGCGCGCGCCTGTCGTGTAACATACACAAACTAATGGCCAAAAACAATGAAAATAGAGCAATGGTTATGCTTAATGATAGTAATAATAGTAATAATTATAATTAATGATAATTATGATGATAATAATGTTTATAATAATAATAATAATAATAATAATAATAATAATAATGATAATGATAATAATAATAATAATAATAATAGTAATAATAATAATGATGATGATGATTTTAATAATAATAAAAAACTAATAATAAAAGTAATAATAATGTTTACAATGATGATAATAGTAATAATAATAATAATAATAATAATAATAATAATTAATAATAATAATAATGATAATAATAATGATAATGATAATAGTAATAATAATAATGATTGATAATAATGATGATGATAATGATAATAATGATGATAATGATGATAATGATAATGATAATAATAATGATAATAATAATAATGATAATAATGATAATAATGATATTGATCATGCTGTTCATACTAATGATAATGATGATAATAATAACAATAATAATGATAATTGCAATAGTAATGATACTTATAATGATAATTGCAATAGTAATGCATGCATACGTATACCAATGAGACTCTATCCATTTAACAATGACGATATCCAATAGTAATCAAACAGATTAAGAAATAAGTAAACACTTTATCGAATGATATGGAACAAGTATCACGGCTACGATAAAGTGGTAAATTTTGTCAAAATGCATTTGTTTTCTGCTTTAAATCCTCGAGCACATGGCAACCGGGATTGCCCATGGCGGAGCTAAACGGTGTCAGAAAAGCACATAAAAGGGGGATAAAACCCCACAATGAAATAAAGAAAGCTTGCAGAGATTAGGTCTATAGAAGCAGTAACGACGGTGGGAGAGGAAATAAATGATATGACAATAAACAATGAACAGTGAAATAAAAGAGGACAGTGTATGGAAATGGGGGAGGGTATGGGAAGTGGAATCATGGAAATGTATGAATATGGTAGTGCCAATAAGAGGGTGAAGGTGAGAATAATGAGAAGGAGGATAAAAGAGAGGGGAACTGAGAATGGGAATAAAAGGAACAATAGATTGTGGAGGTTTGCAGGAACGGTAGTTAAGATTAGTAGGGAGAGAAATGGGAGGAAGGTTAGGTACGAAAAAAAAATATTTCCTAGAGTGAGATGGGAAAAGAAATATACATAAAAATACTACAAGCAAAGAGTTAAGTGTAACATGAAGATAGGATTAGAAGCAATGCTTAAGGTTAGGCATAGTAAAAGAAACTAAATAGATTTAAAAAAAAAATTCTTTAATGTAAAAAAATGAGTTGGGATTGGTAAGTACTGTACGGAGGGAAGAAGGCTCAGTACGAAAAAAAAAATGAATGAGAAATCTGAGGAACAGTTATGATTAAAAAAAGAATGGTTACAGGAAGAGCGTTAACAAGATAGATGTCTAGGGTGTCTGGAAAAGGGTGAGGAGCCTAGGGGTGAAGGAGGGGTGGAGTGGAGAAGGTAAAAGGGGGGGGGATCTAAAGGAATGGAGTGAGTCAGGGAGGGGAAAGGCAAGGGGGATTAAACGTCCAAAGAGGGGAAGGCGACGGGAGACAGCGAGAGCAGGAGGGGGAAATGAGGGAAGAATGATGGGGAAGGGGTGCTCGGGGCCGAGCGATGGGGAAAGGGAGGTAAGGGGTGAGGGGAAGAATGACTGGGGGGGGGTAGGAGTAGGGGAAGGGGGATGGGGAGGGGGAAATGGCCAGTCGTGTGCCGTAATGACGCTGATTAGAAGAACCATGGGGAGGAGGAGGACGGGAGGAGGAGGAGGAGGAGTACGAGGAGGAAGAGAAAGAGAAAGAGGAAGAGGAGGAGCAAGAGGAGGAAGAAGAGGAAGATGAGGAGGAGGAGGAGGTGGAGTATGAGGAAGAGGAAGAAGAAGAGAAAGAGAAGGAGGAGGGGGAGGAAGAGGAGAGGGAGAGGAAGGGGGAAGGAATGGGGAGGGGAAAAGGAGAGGAGAAGAGATGAAGAGAAAAGGAGAAAGGAAGAAAGGAGGAAGGAAGACGACGAAGAAGGGAAATGAATTAATTGGTCATAAGTGGTAGTGGAAATGAGGAAGAAACGAGTTAAAGGAAAGAAAGAAGAGGAGGTGAAGAAGTAGAAGAATTAAGAGAAGTAACGGAGGAAAAGGAAGACTAAAAGAGGAGGAAGAGAGAAGGAAAAGAAAGAGAGAAGTAGGAGGAAGAGAGAAAAAAGAGGAGGAGGACCACGGCGGGAAAGGAAGAAGACAAGGAAGAGAAAAAAAATAGATGAAGAAGAGGACGTCTGTGAGGGAGGAGGTAGGAGGACATGGGGGAAGAGAAAGGATAAGGAAGAGTCAAAGGGAGAAGGAGAAGGAGGAGATGAAGGAGGAGGAGGAGGAGATGATTGAAGCATATTATGAAATGTGGAGTCGGGAAAGGCAGAGAGTGAAGGATGAGGAGGAAGACGAGGATTTGAAATCTATCAAAAAGAGAAAAAAGAGAAACAAAAGATACAAGATAAAAAAGGGAATAGAAGAAGAAAGGTTGGAACAGGAGAAAGAGAAATGGGGGAGAAATGAAAGTATACAAAGAGAAAGTTAAAGAGGAAAGGATGACGAAGTTAACATAATGACGAAAAAGGTAGGAAAGGAAAATTAAAAAAAGGAAGATGATATTTTTGAAAAAGCATTAAGAAACTGCATTTGAACGTTACGATATTCTCGCTGGCCGATCGAGTTAGAGCGTCGCTACTTGCGGCGAGGGTCAAGGTGACTGCAGTTTGTACCATTCCGCCAGCGAGTTGGACCAAGGACATGGTTCATTAAGTTCCGCGCTACAAAGTCTTCTGTAAGGGGCAACGTCCTAGCCTCCTTATAGAAGTTTCGCGACATTAACCCGAACCATTGAGAAATATCTGATAAAAGAAGATGAGAGAAACTAAGAGGAGAACGAGGATAAAGAGATTAAAGAAATAGAGAGGAATGGACAAAGAGAAGAAAAAGGATGGGAAGGAAAACAAGGGATAATTAGGGACCCAAAGAGGAAGATAACGGTTTGGAGAATATCTAAATGCATATCGGATAAAGATCGAGACAGAAAACGGAAGTTAGGGGGAAGGAATAGGAAGAAAGAAGGAAAAGAAATAAGAAAAAATATGAAGAAGTAGGGATAGGAAAAAAGAAGAAATAAAAAGTTATACATGAAAGAGTAGGAATGGGAAGGATATCAGATAAAGGAGATGACGAGAGCGAAGACGAACACAAAGCCAGTGCCGACTGGAACAATTGACACTGAAGCTGACGTTGAACCTGAAACGGTCACTGATACTTATGCTGAAGCTGACACTTATGCTGACACTGACAATTATGCCGGTGCTGACAATTATGCTGGAGCTTATGCTGACACTGACAATTATGCTTACACTGACACTTATACTGACACTAACAATAATGCTGACGCTGACGCTTATGCTGAAGTTGACACTGATATTTATACTGACACTAACACTTATGCTGACACTGACACGATGAACACTAGCACTAATACTGACAATAAAACTAATGCTGACGCTGACACTTATGCTGACACAT
>NC_134781.1:10068299-10070799 GCF_046742065.1 Oratosquilla oratoria | reverse complement strand
ATAATTATTTTCTTATTACTATTATTTTAATTATCATCCTGTATATGTATTTGTCTATCTATTCATTTGATTTTGTTTTATTTCATTTATTTGTTTATCTATTTATCTATTTATTTACATATACCTAATTTTTTGTGATTGATTATAGTGATGAGGTGTCAGGATACTCACTCTGGTTAATAAATGTACAAATAGATATACAACTAATTAAATAAGTATACAAATAAATATACAAAATATACACCCACCGCAAATCTAGTTCTTGTAGGTTAAACTTTTGACTACCCTAGGTTTCTCATCTCTAAATAAAACCGCCTGTGACAGTTTTTATAGAATTTACAAATTGACCTTAGCGGCTTATCGGAGCCTTGTACTACTCCCATGCAATATGCGAAAATATAGAATGAGAAAATCAAGGAAAGAAGACAGAGTGAAAAAAATAGAAAAAGAGAAAGAAAAAACAGCGAGAAATAAAAGACACAGACAGATAGAAGGCCAGCATAGAGAAAAGAAATAGAAATGCAGAAACTAAGAAAGAGAGGGAGGGGAGGGCGAGAGAGGAAGAGGGAAAGAGAGAGAGAGAGAGAAAGAGAGAGAGAGAGAGAGAGAGAGAGAGAAGGGGAGAGAGGAGGAGAGAGAGAGAGGTTTGGGGAGAAAAAGGGTTGGAGGGAGGGAGAGAGAGGGAGAGATAGAGGGAGAGGGGAGAAAAAAGAGAGAATGTCTGCAACATCAATTTTCCTGCACTAACCTAACGGTAAGCAAATGGCAACAGAAAGCAGAAGACTTCCCCTTGCCCCCTCCCCCCCAAAAAAAAATAGATGATAAATAACTAAATGATAAAAGTTCCGTCGCTGAAAAATATGGATAACGCAGAACGGGTTTCAAAGCTGCTAATGGATATTCCAAAAGATAATTTCTCTGAACATAATGAACCCAAATGGCCCTTCCTCCGGTTTGCCAAAATATGAACAAATGCCGTCCTGGGAGTGAACAAGGCATTGACGTCTCCATGTTCACGCGATGCTCTTTGGCGGAAGTGACGTCATGTCGGCTTCCTGAGATCTTCTGGAGCCCATTTGCGGTACAACGAAGGAAGAAAAGAAGAATAAGCCAAGGACTGAATGCAGAGTTAGGCGAGTCCCGATGTTAATGTTTTTTTGTTTTTTTTCGAAGAAGAGAGAATATGACGAACCGACTGGCGCTAAAAGCAATGTTTAGTGTCATAGCAGACAGCGTTGTACCCGTGGTACTTGTTTGTAATGTTCCACTTAGTGGTGGAGTTGGTAATGGTGGTGCTAGTGATCGTCTTCATCGTCGTCTTCGTCATAGTCGTCGTCGTTCGCGTCTTCATCGTCGTGGTGATGTTCTTATTATTGATAATAATAGTGATAGTGCTGTTGATACTGATACTGTGTTTAGAGTAGTAGTATTGATACTGGTAATGATAATGATAATAATGATAGTGAAAAGATGTTAGCCATGATTATGCTATGGAGGAGGAGGTATAGTGAGTTTGAAGAACAATGAATATGGTGCTTGTATTGGGGATAGTAGTGAAATCACCCTTAAGGTGATCTCATCTCAGTTGTAACGGCCGCAGGGGGGGGGGGTCACCACTCCTGGTAATGCTGTTGTTGTAGCTGTTGTCGTTGTTGTTGTTGTTGTTGTTGTTGTTGTTGTTGTTGCTAATGTTATTGCCGTTGTTGTTGTTGTTGTTGTTCTTGTTCTTGTTCTTGTTCCTGTTCCTGTTCTTGGTAACGACGGCAGGATAGATCCCAATAACATCATAATAAGGACTTCTGAAGACTGCTTACGAGAAAAAACGGAAAAAAAAAAAAATTCGCAGTAGGAAGCTCGACATATGGACGTCGAATGAGGGATTATAACCATGTGTTTTTTGTGAGGATAAATGATAAATACAAGGAACAAAAAATAAGAAATTGTGTGGTTCCTCAAGGTTGTCAGAGTCTAAGCAAGCATCTGTGTGTTTCACCATAGCCTTAGACCACGTGCGGGACACGCGATCCTCAGCTTTTACCGTCCCCGATGAGGGTTCATTGCTTGCATAGACCGATGTATGGCTAATGATTTGACCTTACACTCACAAACACACACACACACACACACACACACACACACACACACACACACACACACGAACACACACACACACACATACACACACACACACTCACACGCACGCACGCACCACTCGATGGCGTGGTGGTAGCGTTCGCGGCCGCCACTACGCGGCTTGGGTTCGAATCCCACCTAGGGCTGAAATAATTTCAGTAACGCCACGCTGCGAGTCGTTACACCAAATCTCGTGAGCGGGGAGTTGGATGTGTGTGTGCGTGTAAGGTCAAAGCATTACCCATAGACCGGTCATTTATGAACTCTGAGCTCTCTTCCGGGAAGAAAATAACTCTCGATCATGAGTCCAACACGTAATCCAAGACCATGGTGAATCACACACACACACACACACACACACACACAC
>NC_134781.1:10060799-10063299 GCF_046742065.1 Oratosquilla oratoria | reverse complement strand
GAAGAGGATGAGAAGGATAAAGAAGAGGAAGAGCAGGGGGAGGAAGAGGAAGAGAATGAACGACAGAACGGAGATTTAAGAAGGAGAAGAAAAAGGAAGAGGGGGAGGAGGAAAAAGAGGAAAAGAAGAAAGAAGAGAAAAGGGAAGAGGAGGAGGGAGATAGTAAGAGAAAGAAAAAGAATAAG
Source organism: Oratosquilla oratoria (assembly GCF_046742065.1). Classification (NCBI taxonomy): domain Eukaryota; kingdom Metazoa; phylum Arthropoda; class Malacostraca; order Stomatopoda; family Squillidae; genus Oratosquilla; species Oratosquilla oratoria. The sequence goes on along the minus strand of NC_134781.1, from coordinate 10,063,114 downwards.
AGAAGGAGGAAAAAGTAGAGAAAGGGGAAGACGAGAAAAGGAAGAAGAGTAAAAGAAAGAAGACGAAAAGGAGGGGAGGAGGAGGAGGAGAAGGAGGAGGAGGAGGAGGAGCAAGGAGAGGAAGAGATAAAAAAATAGGAGAATCAGGAAGAGGGAGGGGAAAAGGAAAAAGAGGAAGAGGCGTAAGCCGAGGAAGAGGAAGAAGAGTAAAATGGCGAAGAAGAAAAGGAGGGGAGGAGGAGGAAGAGGAACAAGGAGAGGAAGAGATAAAAGATGAGGAGAATCAGGAGGAGGAAGGGGAAAAGTAAAAAGAGGAAAAGGCGTAAGCCGAGGAAGAGGAAGAAGAGTAAGTGAAACAAAATGAAAAGAAAGAAGAAGAATAGAGAGAACAAAAATAGTATGAGAAAAAAAAGAAGACAAGGCGGAATTAGAGAAGTACGGGGTAAGGAGGAGGAGGAGGAGAAGGATAAGAGGAGGAGGAGGAAGAAGAGGAGAAGAGAGGAGGAGGTGGAGAAGAAGGAATAGGATTTGGAGAAGGAGGATGAGGAGGAAGAAGAGGAAAAGGGGAGGAGGAGGCGGAGAAGGAGGAAGAGGAGTTTTAGGAGGAGGAGGAGGAAAAGGAGTTGGAGGAGGAAGAAAAGCAGTGGAGGAGGAGGAGGAGGAGGAAGAGGAATAGGGGAATAAGGAGGAAGAAGAGGAGTAGGGGAGAAGGTGGAGAAGAAGAAAAAGGAAAAGGAGGAGGAGGAAAAGTAGGAGGAAGAGGAGTAGGTGGAGAATGAGGAGGAGGAGGAGAAGGAGGATGATTAGGAAGAGGAGTAGGGTAATAAGGAGGATGAAGAGGAGTAGGGAATAAAGAGGAGAAAGAGGAGTAGAAGAGAAGAGATGGAGAAGAAGAAAAAGGAGAAGGAGGAGGAGGAAAAACAGGAGGAAGAGGAGGTGGAGAAGGAGGAGGAGGAGAAGGAGAATGAGGAGAAGGAAGAGGAGTAGGGGAATAACGAGGAGGAAGAGGAGTAGGGGAGGAGGTGGAGAAGAAGAAAAAGAAGAAGGAGGAGGAGGAAAAGCAGGGGAAGAGGAGGAGGTGGAGAAGGAGGAGAAGGAGGAGGAAGAGGAGGAGGAGAAGGAGGAAGAGGATCCCTCCTATCATGGCTCAAGGAATTGAGGTGGACGAGGGAAGGATTAGTTGTAAGAAGGATCCAATGAGGTAATGATAATCCCAGGAGGCCAAGGAAGACCTCTGAGGGCTTATGAAGGACAGAGAAGGACTCCAGAGGTGAAGGAAGGCCATGGAAGGCCCGTGAAGGTGGAAGAAGGACAAAAATGTATCATAAGGACGTGGATGCGTGAAGACATTGAAATGACAAAAGGATCGTGTGGGTCGGAGTAAGGATAAAGAAGGATTCACGGGCCGCAGGATGGACATGGAAGGATCTAGGGGTCATAGAAAACTTAAGGAGGACTCTTGAAACTGAAAAAGTGTCAAAAGCCTTCAAAAGCCGAAGACAGAGCCTGAAGTCTCTACGAAGTGAAAAAAGACCAAAGAGAACTAGTAAGTAATTATACTTAAAAAAAAATGGATCCTATTACCATTAAAATGTTTGAAAAGACCTTCCTTCATCACAAAAATTGTAGAGTAGCAGGACACTTTGAAAAAAAGAATCCTTACAATTGAGATGTCAAAACACACACAACAACCGCCACCCCATATTGAAACACAATTAGAACCATCTAACATTCCTTTCATCTCGACACCTTTATAAAGAATCATCCCTGCCTCCCAGAGCCATCTTCGGGTCTAATGTCGAGCAGCGAGGCATAGCACCTCACAGTCGACGTACCCTCTTCTCATTCTGTAAAGGGCAGGAAATTACAGGAAGGATGGAGAAGAATCCGTTTGTCGTAGTAACGATGTAGAGGAATTATGAAAGGTTATGAAGGCTTCATAAGCTAGAAGGACCTTAGAAAGTCCTGTAAAATGCACAAAGGTCAGTGAAAATAAGTAAAGGTCATAGCAAGACTAATGCAGACCAGATGGTCTTGAAGAACTTCGTATGTATTTTTCTTATATATATATATATATATATATATATATATACATATATATATATATACATATATATATATACATATATATACACATATATGTAAATATATATATGTTAATATACATATATATACATATATATATATATATATATACATATATATGTATATATATATATATATTTTTTTCCTTCCTTCTTAATTGTTTCTCTTGTTCTTTTTTATGAATTCGTATATTATCGATTCTTCCTTTTCTTTCTTTACTTTCTTATCTT
>NC_134781.1:10043299-10045799 GCF_046742065.1 Oratosquilla oratoria | reverse complement strand
TTCATTTTTTGCATAAGAAGAGATGGTAACCAGCTACTGGTACTTCTTCCCTCCACTACCTCTTCTTCTTCTTCCTCGTCCTCTCCTCTTCCTCCTCCTCCTCCTCCTCCTCCTCCCACTCTCTTCGTCCTCCTCTTCCACATTTATGTAACGCAGACAATGGTCAAACGTTTCTGCCCAGAGAGATCTACGCAAACTCCAGAGGACTTGTGACAGCTTCAGTGGAGCTGTGATTACATAAAATGTTGTATGTTCCTCAGCTAGAATTGTTTTTTCATTTCAGACGGTAATTACCCCTGGAGGTTCCGCTTTTTTTCTCTTTCTTTACCTCCCTTGTCCCTTCCCTTTCTTTTTTCCTTTTGTTTTCCTTTCTTTTCCTTTCTCGTCCTGCCTGGCTCATTTCCTGTTTCTTTCCTTTCCTCCCTTCCTCCTTCCCTTCCCCACCCTCTCCCCCTCCCCTTTCTCCTTCCCTTCCCCCCCGGAGCTCCGGCCCCCCCTCCCCCTTTCCTCCCCCTCCCCTTTCCCCTGTCCACTCACCCTCCACTCCGCGCCCTCGAGTCCCCTTCCCTCTCCGCCTGACGGGCTCCTACCTTCCCCACCTCTCCTCCTCCACCCCTCACTCCCTTCTCTTCTTCTCCCTCCTCTCTCCCATCCTCCCTCCCGGCCTCCTCTCTCTCCCCTCCCTCCCCCCTCCTCCGGCCTTCTCTCTCCCACCGGCCCGGCCCTTCCCCATCCGGGCCTTTGATCCCACCCCCCCTCCTCCTCCTCCTCTACGGCCTCCCACATGGCGCTTCTCTCCTCCCCCCCAGGATCCGCCCATACGGCTCTCACCCCGGACCTCCCCTCCTCCTCTGTGCCCCCCCTCGCCGGGCCCCCGCCTCCCACCCCTCCCTCCAACCCAGGCCTACCCCTCCAGCCCTCCCTCCTCCCCCTCCCCTTCCCCTCCTCTCTCCCCCGGCCCTCCGTCTTCTCCCCTTCCCCTCCCTTCCCCCCCCCCCTCCCGCCCCCTCCCCTCTCCTCCCCCCCACCCTTCCCTTCCCTCTCCTCTTTCCCTCCTTTCTTCTCCCTCCCCCTCCCTCTCTTCCTCCTTCCCTTACCTCGCACTTCCCTCTCCTCCCTCTCCCTTTTTTACCTTCCTCTCTTCTTCCCCCCCCTCCCCTCCTCCCCCTCCCTCCTCCCTCTCCTCTCTCCCCGCCTCACACCTTCCTCTCCACTCCCGCCACCTCCCATTCCCCCTCCCCTCCTACCCCTCCACCATCCCCCTTCTTCCTCCCCCTCCCCTCCCCCCTCCCTCCTCCATTCTCTTCCCCTCCCTCTTCTCCCCCCAGTTCCCTCCTTCCTTCCCCCCCCCTTCCCCTTCCCCCCCCACCTATCTCTTCCTCCCCCCTCCTTCCCCCCTTCCCCTCCCTTTCCCCGCCCCTTCCCCTTGACATCTCCTCCCATCCCCCCCCGCCCCCCCTCCCCCCCCCTCCCCCCCTCCCCCTCCCCCTTCCTCCCCCTCCCTCCTCCGCCCCGCCCCCCCCCCTCCCTCCTCTTTCCCCTTCCCTCCCTCTCTTCCCCCCCGTCGTCTCCATCTTTTTTTCTCCCCCCCCCCTTCCCCCCCGGCCCCCCTCCCCCCCCCCACCCCACCCCCCTCCATTTCCCCTCCCCTTCCCCTCCATTCTCCCTCCCCTTCCCTTCTCCCTCTCCCGTCCCCTCCCCTCCCCTTCCCCCTTCCCCCCTCCCCTTCCCCCACCCCACTCCCTCCCCTTCCCCCTTCCCCCTTCCCCTTCCCCTTCCCCCTTCCCCCTTCCCCCTTCCCCCCTCCAGCCGTTCCCCTCGACTCGCTGGATCACTCATTCAGTCGTCTAATTGCTCGTTTTTGTTATCACTCCTCTCGTGTATGGACCCTCCCACTTCACACAGATTTTTCCTTTCCGCTGTTCCCATTGTGCTACTATTTTCTCTCATCGTGCCACTATTTTATCCTATTGTGCCATTATTTGCTCTCGTCGTGCCAATATTTTATCCTATTGTGCCATTATTTTCTCTCATCGTGCCACTATTCTATCCTATTGTGCCAATATTTTCTCCTATTGTGTCCCTATTTCATCCTATTGTATCACTATTTTCTCCTATTGTGCCACTATTTTATGATAGTGTGCCATTCTTTTCTCACATCGTGCCACTGTTTTATCCTATTGTGCCATTCTTTTCTCACATCGTCCCACTATTTTATCCTATTGTGCCATTATTTGCTCTCGTCGTTCCAATATTTCATCCTACTGTGCCATTATTTTCTCTTGTCGTGCCACTATTTTATCCTATTCTAATGTGCCATTATTTTCTGTTGTCGTGCCAATATTTTCTTACATCGTGCCACTATTTTCTCTCATTGTTCCAATATTTTCTCTCATTGTGGCACTATTTTATCCCATTGTGCCACTATTTTCTCCTATTGTGCGACTATTTTCTCCCATTGTGTCACTATTTCTTCTCATCTTGCTACTATTTTCTCCTG
>NC_134781.1:10018299-10028299 GCF_046742065.1 Oratosquilla oratoria | reverse complement strand
GTATTGTATACATGATATTGCTATCGACAATATTCTAGTATTGTATACATAATATTGCTATCGACAATATTCTAGTATTGTATACATAATATTGCTATCGACAATATTCTAGTATTGTATACATAATATTGCTATCGACAATATTCTAGTATTGTATACATAATATTTCATACATAATATTGACCATATCAGATGGATTCTAGTGATAATAGAAAGTTCTTTGGTTTCCTATGTTGATGGTAAAATTAAATGGATTTTCAGAAATTTAATTTGTAAAAATGAATAAAAATAAATAAACAAATAAGAAAAAAAAAGTAGATACAATGATAATGTCGCCAATATTTTTTTTTTTTTTTTTTTTTTTTTTTAACTATCATTCCTCAAGGGAGGTAAGAGAAAAGAAAAATTGAAGGTAGAGTAGATGAAACATACGGGGACGACACACGTGGTGTAGTCTCTTTAAGAAATCTTGATTTCGGCTGAGAACCTTTTTCGTTTTGTAGTTTTGTGCTTTAACTCAGCCACCTCCCTTGTAAGAGCATAGGGCTTTCGATGCACACATACACACACACACATGTATATACGTATATGTATATATATGCATATACACGCATACACACACACACACACACACACACACACACACATATATATATATATATATATATATATATATATATATACAGATATATACTTATATATATATATAAACATATATATGTGTATATATATATATATACGTGTGTGTGTGTGTGTGTGTGTGTGTGTGTGTGTGTATGTGTGTGTGTGTGTATGCATGTGTGTGTGTGTGTGTTACCTCCGTCTTCTCCGTTACCACAGTAGTAACTACGGTTTACTGTTCCCTTCTCTAGTATTGTATTTCGTTTCTCACTTTTACTTTTTCTTCACTGTCTTTATGTAGATTAGTCACTCAAGTTCCATTACTTATTTTCATCTGCAGGAAGTATGTAATGTTATTTTACGAGGGTGAATGAAATGGATATAAAAGTTTTCTTCTTTTCTTCCCGAATAATATTACACTTGGCTTGTCAATTTACACCAATGGACTCCCAACTAGAATCCTCAATATACTCACTAAGCCACTTCGCACCGACGTCACGACTTACCCAGTTCAATTATCTTTACTCTTATATCTAAGTGCCTCCCTTAAGGGCGTGACTTTACTCCCGTGAACCAATGAAATTTTCTCCTCCTCCACCCTTTCTTCAATCAGAAAGACTGTTACAAACGTCTTAAGCAATACTGCTTACTCAAGCAATCACGATATCGATGCATGACTGGCTTAGTTTACATATTGTTACATCAGCATTATACAACACTGAAATCAAGTCTCTAGCGGTTGTTTATAAACTTTAAACAAGGAACAAGGTTGTGTAACTCCTTCGCGGCTGTTCTTTACCAAACATCCAACTCATAAAATTAAATTCTCGCCACCTACCCCTCTATTTACCTTACTTGTCTACCTTTATCTACCAGCCTCTTACAATATATGTATATATATATATATATATATGTATATATATATATATATGTATATATACACATATATGTGTATAATGTATGTATATATAAATATATATGTATATATATGTATATATATATATACATACATACATATGTATATATATATATATATACATATATATATTTATATATATATAAAAGTGAGTATATTGCTAATGTAGGTTTGGGATTAAAGTATCCTAGAACATATTTAGATTACGCTCTCGCTTTAGGAAAAAAAATCTTTAGGATTCAACCCTCCCTTTTTTGACTCTAAGAACCTTTTAGTATTACCTTTTAGTAACAATCTTTCTCAAGTTCCTCACCTACTTGAAACATGAAATATTAAAGTAGCTTTTAATAACCCATGTACATTTAAGAAAGTAATGATTAAGAATTTACCTGTTTGTTCAGATGCCTGCATATACAAAATCCATTGCAGAAATTGTGAAAAGTATTACATTGTACAAAACGGTAAAGGGATAGGACAAGCCAGCCTTCTCCCTGTAGTCACAAAGGGACATTACTAAAAATACAAAAAGCAGAAATGTAAAAGGGTCTGGGAGGAGTTTTCCAACCAACACCCTAAGTTTTGGGTCTTTTAATATGTGCGGATGTGGTATAGATGAGAGTAAAAGGAAGAGATAGGCAGTATGTCTATGAAAAGAAAGACGGCGAATTTTAGTTTAGGAGTGTAGTTGGTAGGGTATCAGTAATGAAGAGCGAGAGAAGGGGTGGCTATACTAGTAAGTGAAAAGATAGGTAAGCGTGTGGTGGAGTGGAAGGAGGTTTCTTCAAGGTTAATGCGGATGAAGGTAAAAATGGGAGGGGGGATGTGGGTTTTTGTAAGTGCATATGGGCCTGGTAGTGAGAAGAGTGTAGAGAAAAGGGATGCTTTTTGGATAGATTTAAATGAGTACATACATGGTTTAGAGAAAAATGTCAATGTAGTGGTATTTGAAGACCTTAATGCTAGGGTAGGAAAGAAATCAATAGACGGAGTGGATGGGAAGTGTAGAGTCTCATGAAAAAATCGTAATGGAGAGTTGATGGTAGATATGAAAGAGAGATGATGATAGCAAATACAGGGTTTAAGAAGAAAGTCAAGCATAAGAACACATGGGAGAGGGTGGTGGATGGAAGGGTGGTAGATAGGGCGTTAATGGACTATACAGTGGTAACAAGGATAATAGTAGGAAGAATTGAGGATGTACATGTTCTAAAGGGAGAGAGTGGGGGAATATCAGATAATTTTTTGGTGGAAGGTAAGTTGAGAATGGAGGGTAGATGGAGAAATAGGAAAAGGACAGAAGGAAGGGAGGTGCTTAGAGTGGATTGCTTAAATGAGAAAGAAAAGGAAGAGTACAAGAAGCTGAGAGAGGAGTGAGCGGGAGTGAAGGATGGAGTAGAACTAGGCGTGGAGGAGGAATGGGGATGGTTCAAAGATGGAGTCACAAGGTATGCAAATATGGTGTGTGGAACAAGGAGGACGAAAGGAAATAGAAGTAAGGATAGTGAGTGGTGGGATGAGGAAGCAAAGAAGGTTGTAGAAGAGAAGAAGTGAGCATTCACAGATTGGTTACAAAATAGGGCAAGAAAATAATATGAGAGGTACAAAGAAAAGAAAAGAGAAGTAAAGCATAAGATTAAGGAACCAAAGAGGAGAGCAAACGTGAAATGTTGAAAGTATTAGAAAAGAATGTTTCTTGGTGTATTTCTCTGTATTTTAATACTTTAGATGGTACACATCTCGTCATGATTAACGGAGCGAGGACTTCACTAAGGTCCTCTCCCAGTTGCATCCTGGACCACATAAAAACGAGTTCACTGTATGTAACCCACTATACTCCCTGAAGACAATTCCTGGACGGGAATAGAAACGTCGGGCTTAATAAACTATTCAAATTGAGTTTGGTACTTTATTCTCTTCACCAACATATGTATACATGCATACATATATATATATATATATATATATATATACATACATACATATACCAAGGCTTTTTCCCCCTTACCAGGGGGGTAGCCAAAAAGGACAAGGCACAAAAATATTCCCACCCATTTCATCCCCGAAAACACTCCACACCCCTCCACCCTCCCTCCCATCTTAGCACCTCCTAGATGACGGGTCATCCCTGCACCCTGTCCACTGCCCTGGGTCAGAAACAGTGTCGCAGGACACAGCACATCCACAGCAAGGCCGCTTCATTAAATCGGCGACCCCCCCTCTCAGTCCCCCCATATAAAGGAGAGGACGGGGAGAAATCCCTTCGGGCTGCGTCAAAAATGTTTGCTCACACACACTACCTCACCCCCATTCCCCCGTCCAATCCACCTCATGCATCACAACATTTTCCATATACAACCATTCTCCATTCACCCCTGTCTTCTGTCCTCTCCCGTCCTTCCTCAACCGACATTCCCCTCTTCCCCAAAGCCCCCTTCACCCCATCCATCCATCTCATCCTAGGACGTCCCCTCATGTTCACTCCCCCCACATCTGCCTTCCATACCTCCTTTACTAGTCTTTCTTCACTCATTCTTTCCATGTGTCCAAACCATCCTAATACTCTTTCATCCACCCTATCTCCCAGCTCCCTTTCCACCCCTGTTCTCCTCCTCACTTCCTCATTTCTCACTCTATCCAGCCTAGTAACCCCCATCATACTTCTCAGACACTTCATCTCAAACACATTCAAGTTCCTTCTCTCTTTCTCTATCATGTTCCATGTTTCTGCCCCATACAGTGCTGTTGGCACAATCACTCCTTCATACAGTCTCCTCTTAGCATCCATTCCCAGATTCCTATTCCTCATTACACTTTTTAAACCAACAAGGCATTTACTCGCTTCTCTCAATCTACATTCTACCTCCACCTTCACTCCACCCTTTCCTGCCACATTTGCACCCAAATATCTAAAACTATCCACTTCCTCCAGTTGCTCTCCTTTAATGCTCACTTCCAGATTACTGCCACTTTCACCCCTTGTACATCTCATCACCTTACTTTTACCCACATTTATCTTCAGCTTTCTTCTATCACACACTCTCCCAAACTCTGTCACCAGCTTCCTCAATCCCTCCTCCGTTCCTGCCACAAGCGCAGTGTCGTCCGCAAACAACAGCTGGCTCACCTCCCACTTTTCTCCATTTTCCTTAACCATCTCCAATCCCTGTCCCACTACCCTTGCATTCACCTCTCGCACCACCCCATCCATGTATAAGTTGAACAGCCAGGGTGACATAACGCATCCCTGACGAAGTCCCACCTTTACCTCAAACCACTCACTCTCTCCATTTCTAATCCTGACACAAGCTCTACTACTCTCATAAAAACTCTTGACAGCTCCCAGAAGCTTTCCTCCTATCCCGTATATCCGCATAACCTCCCACATATATTTATATATATATATATATATATATATATATATATATATATATATATATATATATATATGTATATACAGTATATATATATATATATATATATATATATATATATATATGTATATATATGTAATTATGTATATATATATGTATATATATATGTATATATATATATGCAAAATAAACACAGGAGAAGGGAAACTTGTAGACAGTAAGTACTTTCGTATATTACATCTTCAGACTAAATGACTTAGATACAGAGTTGGGTTTAAATGTAAGTATCAGGTGGCGACCATAGGGGGGAAGGGGGGAAGGGGGGAGACAATACAATGTGAGGAGGGGGGATGACCTTACCTCTATCGACCTGACCAACACATAAGTTGTCTCCCACCTTCCCCCTTATGGTCGCCACCTGATACTTACATTTAAACCCAACTCTGTATCTCTGTTTTTTAGTCTGAAGATGTAATATACGAAAGTACTTACTGTCTACAAGTTTCCCTTCTCCTGTTGTTATTTTGCATATATATATATATATATATATATATATATATATATATATGCATATATATAAATATATACATTTATATATATATATATATATATATATATATATATATAAGAGATCTCCTAAACAGACTTACAGAAAAGGATAAGTCAAATATTCGTCGTATAGAGAAGATAATCAAAAATGAATCTTCAATAGCTTTTAACCTCGTCTGCCTGCAAGAAAAAAAAAATATATATATATATATGTGTGTGTGTGTGTGTGTGTGTGTGTGTGTGTGTGTGTGTGTGTGTGTGTGTGTGTGTGTGTATATATATATATATATATATGTATATATATATATATGTATATATATATATATATATGTATGAGAGAGAATCTGGGTGGGGAAGGGCAAACGAAGATGTGTTAGGAATAGAGTTTATTGCCCTAACGTTGCGACCAACTTGGTCTTCTTCAGAGGACTACAGCATTACAGACGGATCACAATTCTTATATTCGTAGTGAGAGGGAACCCGCCAAGGTATGAGCGTCATGTTTTCCCTTTGGCTAACGATTTAATTATTAGGACACTTGCTGCTTTCGAGAGGCATTTAAATCCGTCTCTGTCGTTGTTGTTCTTGTTGCACATATCGCCACCAACAAGAACAACAACGACAGAGATGGATTTAAATGCCTCTCGAAAGCAGCAAGTGTCCTAATAATTAAATCGTTAGCCAAAAGGAAAACATGACGCTCATACCTTGGCGGGTTCCCTCTCACTACGAATATAAGAATTGTGATCCGTCTGTAATGCTGTAGTCCTCTGAAGAAGACCAAGTTGGTCGCAACGTTAGGGCAATAAACTCTATTCCTAACACATCTTCGTTTGCCCTTCCCCACCCACATTCTCTCTCATTTGTCTGAAATAATCTTAAATATATATGTATGTATATGTATATATATACACAATACATTTTGTTTGCAATATTGTTTGGTCTGTCATACTTTTCCTTTTGAATTGATAGTCACCATTTTGAAAAGGTGAACTTTTTTTTTTTTTTTTTTTTTTTTTTTTATTGTTCATTTCGCCGTAATCTCTTGCCCAGAGGTGTCACCCAGTCACTCTCTTCATTGTTCTAGGTTGAGGCACTTAGTTACCGAGGCCTGATTGTGTTTTCTAGGCCTTTACCGAGCAGGACTTTCTCTAGTCGTCTGGCAACAAAATATTAAGAAACCCCAAATGAACATAGATATTCATATGCAGTATTGAAATAGGTTAATTCTAAATGTAAAGGTGTTACTAAATATACTAGAAAGACATATAGGCAATTCTTGGTCTACAATGATAACACGAAAAGCGTCACAGTTGGCAAGCGTAGATAGATAATAATCTATTTGTCATTTCCGTCGCACTGAGAAAAATTAGATTCTTTCTAGTGTACGGTTCAAGAAAATGGTTATTAAAATTCACAAAGTACTTACAATAAAACACCAGACATAAGAATCCAAAATAAAACACAGTAAAACAAAATAAAACACATTGCAACTGTCGACAAACACTCCAAGAAACACCCTGGGTGAGGACGATGTCTGGATTGGTGCCACGTGTCGGTCGTTCCGTCTGTAACGAATACACCGATGAAATTACACATATTTTGAGAACACACACTATCTATATAACAAGAGATTTTCCCCCCTTTATAAAGACGGTAGGTAAGTCAGAGGCACAAGCCTATTCCTATCCATTTCACTCCCCTCCACCACCCCCTCCTACCCCTCCCATCTCAGCTCCTCATGGATGACAGGTCATTCCTGCGTCCGCCAACTGCCCTGGGTCAATCACAATGCAGCAAGGCACAGTACATACACAGCAAGGCCGTTCATTTAATCGGCGATCCCCCTCTCCGTCCCCTCATGCAGAAAAGGAGAAGACGGGGAGAAATCCATTCGGGCTGCGTCAAAATATAATTCACGCATAAACACCCCCTATCCCCCATCCCCCATCCCCCTTACCTCCCTTACTTGCATAACAGTATCATCCATACACAATCATTCTCCACACACCTTTTGATAAGATTTGGGAAGAACAAATAGTGTATTTTTTATCTATAAGATCAAGCTTTAACAAGAAAAACCATGTCCCCATGAATATTTTTATTAAGTCATTACTGATAAAACGTTTTGCCCATACAAACTTTATCAAATACAGCGATGAGATTAAATAGTGTGTGTATTTTTATCTATAAGATCAAGCTTTAACGAGAGAAATCGTGTTCCTGTGAATACTTTTATTAAGTCATTACTGACAGAACGTTTTGCCCATACAATCTTTATCAAATACAGAGATGAAATTAAAGAAACTTTGAGAATGAATAAAAATTATGTAATTTCATTGATCTATTTCATAAATCTTGAACGAGAAAAACGAAAAAAAAGGTATATTGGTAATGTAAGTATATATTGACCAGGTGTTCTATTGTCATTCGAGCCTGGAGAGAGGGTCTAACATTTCAAGAAGCAGGAAATATCATCACTGTCAATGAATATTTATCATGTGAAAACTACCAACACATGTCCTAAGCTATTATCTATGAAATAGAGTGTCCCTTATAGATATTGTTTTAGATAGGATGGGACTCAGTATCTTAAGAAGATCACTTTCACACATGCATGTGAGGCATCCCTATGGACCAGAGGCACGCAAGTTTCTACCTCTGTCTCTGTCTCTCTCTCTCTCTCTCTCTCTCTCTCTCTCTCTCTCTCTCTCTCTCTCTCTCTCTCTCTCTCTCTCTCTCTCTCTCTCTCTCTCTCTCTCTCTCTCTCTCTCTCTCTCTCTCTCTCTCTCTCTCTCTCTCTCTCTCTCTCTTTCTTTCATTAATGAATGGAGACTAGCCTCCACTAAGATCTTTCCTTTATCTCTTCTGACTCCAACTATTCGTTATCATATTGTCTCCAAGGATAGAATCGCTGGTTATTACAGACATAGCACTCTTTGGAATTATCCACATTGTGTAGTTTCCGTGTAATACTTGCACAGGATGTCCCAAAAGTGTGAGGGCATGGACAAAAATTTTGTCTGATATTTTTAGTATAATGAAGACTCGAATTTCTTTTGCGTTGGTGGCGTCATTAGAAGCGTGTCGGTTTTGTATTAGCTTAGTTGTGGGTGCGAATCCCGCACTCCACTCCGATTCCCAGGATTGACTGTTAACCTGCCCCAACAGTCCCCAAAGCGTATAAGCCACAGCTGCTCAGTGCCTCCTGGCGTAGAAGCCTTACTTTACACCTTGTGTATGTGTGAAAGAACTCCATGCGACCTTCTCTTGTAAGCTTTGAACTTATCTTGGTTGTGAAAAAATAATTATCAAATAACTTATAAAGAGAAATGACTTCTGACCGAGATTTCTTGGGACAACCTGTATATTAGATTCCATACAGTCTTCTTCGATCAAAGTTTGTCAGTTTGAACATTATATTATAGCTTTTTTTTTTTTTTTTTTTTTTTTTTTCGGTGGCTTTACCATTGCTGCATACTCCAATCTAGAACGATTCACTTTATCTTTAATGTCATCCATATAATTAAACACTGCTATATTTTCATCAACTTATAAGTCTCTGCTGTTGCTGTTTTATATATATGAATTTCTGACGACAGATCTCTGATTAAAATCACAGAATCTTTTTCCTCCTTTGCCCCTTCTATTCATTAATTATTCTTCCATTTTACGTCTCTTCGTCGGTCTTTTCTTATTTATTGGTATATTTATATATTTATAATTATTACTATTTATCTAGGCTACCTCCCTTGTAAGGGGGAAAAAAGCCTTTGGTATATGTATGTATGTACTATCTATCTATTTGTTTGCTTATTTCCTATTTTAATCTCTTTTTAAGTTCATCTTATACTGGTTCGATTAATGAGCCTTAACTACAATAGGTCTTATCATACCTTCGTATAATCATCTTCGTATTTTGCTTTCTTCGTCATCATAGGAACCAATGACGGTTTCCTGCATGTGGCTGTGCAGCCCCGAGGGGCCGACATTCGGTCTGCGGTCAGCTGTATCTCTTAGTAGTCCGTTGGGGACGTCATCGGAAGCGTACTAGTGTCGCATTCGGGTTCGAATCCCGCACCCGTCTCCGATTCCCAGTAGTGACTTTTACCTGACCCACTAGTCTCCAAAGTGCATAATAGGGCAAAAGTGACGGCTTCGGCCGCAGCCACTCAGCGCCTCCTGGGGTAGGCTATTTGCCAAGGAACGTGCCTTCGGCCGAACAAGAAAAACTATTCGAAATATATATATGTATATATATATATATATATATATATATATATATATATATATATATATATATATATTTTTATATATATATATATATATATATATATATATATATATATATGTATATGTAATGAATATAGATGACATTTGATATAGATAACCTTATTAATTCCTAAGCTAATTCTTCAATATCCTTTGTTTTAGTATTTACTGAATTCGGCAGCACAGTCAACGAATGGAATAGACTTATTAACCACGTAGTGAGCGCTGAAACAATTGGTTGTTTTAAGACAACTTTATGGATGGGGATGAC
>NC_134781.1:10013299-10015799 GCF_046742065.1 Oratosquilla oratoria | reverse complement strand
CACGCACACACATGTATGTAAGCACGCACACACACATAAGAACACACTTACAGACACACATACGCAGGCACACACGCGCACACACACGTTTTGTGTGTGTGTGATTCACCTTGATTCAACTTGGTCTTTGTATCACGTGTTGGACTCGTGATCAACAGCTATTTCCCTCCCGGAAGAGAGCTCAGAGCTCGTAAGACCTATCTATGGGTAATGCTATGACCTTACACGCACACACACACCCAACTCCCCGCCCACGAGAGTTGGAGTAACGACTCGAAGCGCAGCGATACTGAAAAAATTTCAGCCCAGGGCAGGATTCGACCCGGGTACCGCCGGTACCGTCGTACTGACAATCCGAGACTCTACCAACCGCGCCACCGAGTCGTGTGTGTGTGTGTGTGTGTGTGTGTGTGTGTGTGTGTGTGTGTGTGTGTGTGTGTGTGTGTGTGTGTGTGTGTGTGTGTGTGTGTGTGTGTGTGTGTGTGTGTGTGTGTGTGTGCGTGTGTGTGTGTGCGTGCGTGTGTGTGTGTGTGTATGTGTGTGTGTGTGTGTGCATATATTTACTCTTAAGATTTATCTTGCAGTAATTGATGAGGAGCCCACCTATCTTAGGTTTATCTTGGACGCTTAATAACACTTCCCCCTACTTCCCCCTAACTAATGGTCTAAAAGAATCAAAACCCCGAAAATAAAAAATATATATATATGATAATAATATTGAAAATAAAATAAAATAAAAAGTAGATAAATAGATAAATGAATAAACAAATGAATGGATAAAGAAAGAAAAAATAAATTAAATGATAATGATTTGGTTTAACGTCGCGAACTCGTTTATCAGGAGGCAAGGACGGAGCCACTGATAGAAGACTTAACTTTTTTTTTTTTCTTTTGTGTGCGAAATTTCATGGATCATGCCCTTGGTCCAACTCGCTGGACGCAGAGTTCGAACTGCTGTCACCTTAACCCCCGCCGCAAATAGCGACGCTCTAACTCGCCCAGCGAGTATCCACAATGATAATAGTAATGATAATAACAATGATAATAATGACAATAATAATAATAATAATAATAATAATAATAATAATAATAATAATAATAATAATAATAATAATAATAATAATAATTAATAATAAAATAACAAAAAAAAATAATAACAACAACAACAAAAACAACGTCGATTCATGCGTCTGTTGGCGCAAAGGTGATGGTGTGACACTGCGGCGCATTGGGATTCGATCTGGCACCACAAACACGGACTTGACGTCAAGTCCAGAGACTACAGATGACTGTTAAGGATGAAACGCACGAGAGGCTGTTTAGCCGCTCAACCGCTGCGGCTGTTTAGCCGTTTTTATAGAACACACTACTTTTAATGTAATTGCTCGCATTAGCGGTTAAGTAACTAATGCGCGAAATTCCATTGAAAGTAGTTGTTCTATAAAAACGGCTAAACAGCCGCAGCGGTTGAGCGGCTAAATAGCCTCTCGTGCGTCCGTTGCCTTAGTCGCCATAGAGTCCTTAGCGCTAAAGGGCGATGGTGATGGCTTCAATCACCCAAAGACCAATAGGTCTCACTGCTCTACCATCGTTTCCATTCTGTTACGTACTGAATAAGGCTTCAAGGTATGACCAAAGCTAGCACCTTTGCCCCTTTGTGTTACGATAGCGGTGATCATCAACGGTAGTGAGGAACATTGTATGGATGTTGTTTTAGGGTAAGACATTCACAACCACAATCACAGACATTCCAGCACACTAAATACATCACATGCAGCAATTGTCGCCATACATACATACAACCTTAACAAGCGGATTAAGCGACCGTGGTGAGGTACAGAAGCGGCATCGTACCCCTCGGGATAGGCCGGTCCTCCGGTGGACCATTAAGGCTCAAATCCACACGTTAACAATTATCTGCTACATAAAGTCACCCGACGCTTTTCACAAGACAAGCGGTGCAATGCGCCACGTGTTAGATCAGAGAGCACCAACATCATTATCTAAAAAACAAAATTAAATAAAATGAAATGAAGTAATAAATAAAATTAGATTCAATGAATAGAATAAAATTAAATAGAATAAGATAAAATAAAATAACAAAAAATAAAATAAAGTGAAACAAAATTAAAACAAAATAAAATAAATCTAAATAAAATAAAATAAAATAAAGTAAAATAAAATAAGATAAAGTCAAATAAAATTAACTAAACAGATCAAAACAAAGCATGAAAACAGACTCCAGACTGCTCGGAGGAAAGGTGACAAAAGCTGAGGGGGTGGTGGTGGGGTGGGCTTGGAGTGTGAAGAGTAGGGAGTGTGTGGGCGGGGAGGGAGTGTAAGAGTGAGATAGGAAGAAAAATCTGGACCAATTACACCGTGCAAACGACGTCCGCGCGCGAGGATCGACCTCGATATTGGAAGGGAATTTAGTCATCTTGGCAATGGCTCCAACAGGAGAGTTAGGGGGAAGCAAATGGTGCTGGAAACGAAGCGATTC
>NC_134781.1:9998299-10005799 GCF_046742065.1 Oratosquilla oratoria | reverse complement strand
GACCTGAAGAGATACTCGGACTCCGAAATTATTATCTAAAGTTTGATCTTTGACTAATCTCAACCCCCCCCCCCACTTTGAAATAAATAAATAAAAATAAAACAAAAAATATAATCAAGGATGTGCAATGTCATGCTGCATTGCGTCTGACCCAGGCAGTGGGCAGGAGGCAGGGATGACCGTTCATCCACGAGGAGCTAAAATAAGATGGGAACAGTGGAGTGGGTGCGTGCCTTTGATTTGGCTACCTCTCTTATAAGGGGGGAAAAGCCTTTGTTATATAGATAGATACATTGATAGACTTATTTTTTACTATCTTTTTGTCCTGCTAACCTGCTAACCCATTACAATGCTTTGTGGTGCGATAGCGTTCCCAATGATAGAAACGCTAGTTATTGCCAACGAAATACCCAATACCTTCGACAGAATTTAGAGGATTTCCCAGAGTTATCATAAGAGTCACACAAGACAAAATATTCCATCCAACAATGAATGCATAACTTTGACAGGTCAACCACTAATTAATATTAATTTGATGATGCTCATGATTAGTATGATAATAATAATAGTAATAATTATTATTTGCACTACGCGTTTGGAAAGTGTCATCACAGAAAATAATGATATTCAGTTTCTTGATTAGAATTTCGATTGCATCACATTTTTTTTTTTTGTATGAAATACGTTTTGCTCAAGTACATATATCCACTGCCCTTGGCAAAACAGGCCACGCCTCTCTTACTTTCCCACCAATCACAGAACAGTGATGCCCACCCTTCCACCAGCAAATGAGCTTCACTCAGAGGCAATTCCCATTGGTTAAGATAAATTGGGGGCGTGGTTTCTTTGACAGTTTCATTTGAAGAAAAAAAGAAAAAGAAGTAAGAAATAGGTAAATGAATAAGTAAATGGATGAATAAATAGTTAGTACATGAGTAGATAAAACTCGGCTTTGTCAAAACAGTATTATGGCATTACAGCCTTAACAACCGAAGCTTAATAACAATCACCTATCGGTAGCAAAATAATAATAATAATGATAATAATAATAATGATAATAACAATAATAATGATAATAATAATAATAATAATAATTATTAATAATAATAATAATAATAATAATAACAATAATAATAATAATAATAATTAATAATAATAATAATAATAATAATAATGATAATAATAATAATATTAATTATTATTATTATTATTATTATCATTATTATTATTATTATTATTATTATTATTATTATTATTATTACTATTATCATTAGCATCATTGTCACTATTATTTCATTCATTATTTATCTTTTATTTTTATCCTATTTTATTATTATTATTATTTTAGCAAAAGAATTAAAATTTAACTATCTTGACCTTACACAAGACTCCTAAACAGCTGATTGAAATAGTCTATCAAAAAAATCATTAAAGACTTGTCATTTGATAAAGTACTGAAACAATGAGGGTTGGTGGGAGCAATACTGATATGTCCAGGTTTAAGTAAGTCGATTATAATTATCAAAAAACAATAGACTTTTTTTTTTTTTTTTTAAGAAAGTTGATGAACTTAGAAAGGGGCAAGACTAGATAAGACGCGTCCTAGATAGAGGGCTTCTAGAAACAGATGGAAGTTTCTTGCTAAGGAATCAAACCTTAGACCTTTCAACAATTGCAGACAAAAGAAACATTTACAGGAGAAGAGAAGAGTTCAAAGAGAGAGGGAAAGAGAGAGTGAGAGAGAGAGAGAGTGAGAGAGAGAAAGCTGTCTGTATGGCTACAAGTTACAAGTTGACAACGAGGTGGAAGGAAGAGGAGGGGGGAGGAAGAGGAGGAGAGGGAGGAAGAGGAGGAGGAGAAGGGAGGCCGGGGAAGATGGACTCGTTTTATTCTATTAAAAGAGAGAGAGTGAGAGAGAGAGAGAGGAATTCTCTCAGCGATGTACTTTGTTAGTGATCTCAATATCCAGCCTGTCAGCTTCGAAAAGGACACATACTAGTGGAAGTAATCAGATATACGGGTTTATGTATCCTATTGTATTCGAACGCGCACACACACACACACACACACACACACACACACACACACACACATCCATCCATCCATCCATACATACATTTATACATACGTATATGCAAACATACCTATGTGTATATATATATATATATAATATATATACACACATATATATATATACATATATATATATATATGTATATGTATATATATACATATATGTATGTATGTGTGTGTGTGTGTGTGTATTCACTTGGTCTTTGGATCACGTGTTGGATCACGTGATGATCGACAGCTATTTCCCTCCTGGAAGAGAGCTCAGAGCTCGTAGGTCCGATCTATGGGTAATGCTTATGACCTTGCACACACACACACACCCAACTCCCCGCCCACGAGAGTCAGTCAGAGTTACGACCCGAGGCACTGCGATACCTAAATAATTTCGGCCCTGGGCAGGATTCGAACTGGTTCCTAGTAGCACTTCTGCTTCCCAGTTCAGCGCTCTACCAACTGTACCAACGTGTGTGTATGTGTGTATGTATTTGTGTGTGTGTGCGTGTGTGTGTTGTGTGTGTGTGTGTGTGTATATTGTATAATATACATATATATATTTTGGTAGGAGGCCATGTTGTATACATGATTTCAAGAGATCTACAGCGACAATGGCGTTGTTGAGTTTATATTGGAGCTTTAATTTCTCTCGTGCAACAAGTTTCTGTGGTGACTCCAAATAGCTGAGAAGGTGTCCAAAAGACATTGGGTGTGGTTTTCTCTTTTTTAATTCTCCTATACGTATTTCGACCTTACTCGGTCATCCTCAGGGAGGGAGTAACAATAGTTGGTGATTACAGGGTTTAAATACAGGTCGTACATTGGCCGAACACTGGGAGAGGTCATTTCATGTAGCCGTGATCCGTAGCGCTGCGTACGTGGAAGTAGCAACTTCCTTGTGGATTGTGGAAAGGGGTGTTATTGTTTGTGGTATGTGCGTCTACTGCTTGGGAGTGTGGTTGTGGGCATGAGTTGTATGTTAATGGAAGGTTTCTCGATGTATATGTTCACTGCTTCGGCCATCTTAAGGCGAAGGGGGTCGTGGGCTTTGTAGATTATTTTAGTGTTTTCGTTTAGTGTTTGTCTGGTGATGGTGGTTTTGTGTTCTTTTGTGTATGTGTTTTGATGGCGCCCTTCTGGAGGTGGTTTGAGAGTCTTTTGGAGAGGGTCATAGAAGTCATGCTAATGTATGAGGAGGGGCGGTGCTGACAATCACCGACAGGGCAATCAAACTGATACACGACATTGACTTCTTGTAGAGGAGGGTTGACTAGTTTCGCAGGTGTGTGTGTGTGTGTGTGTGTGTGTGTGTGTGTGTGTGTGTGTGTGTGTGTGTGTGTGTGTGTGTGTGAAGTCAAAATAAATCACAAAGCAGTTGAGAAGAGCATTCCTTCGGATGACCACATTACCTTCACCTACTGACGGTCTCCCTTCATTCACTCATTTCTAGGCTCTTTTCCGTGCTCGACAGACATTTGTATACGTAATAAATATACTAATGTATTTGACGAAAATCTCTTTACCTAAAGCTATACGCTACCACAGAAAGCTGCATAGAATGTAAGTGTCCCAAACGTTGGACCAGAAACGTGAGAGGATTGAGAAAGAATTGAGGAGTGGAGGAGAGGCGATGGAGGGGGGAAAGGGAAGTGGGAGGGTAGTCGAGGGGAGGGGAGGAGAGGGAAGTGGGAGGGGAGACGAGGGGAGAGGAGGCGAGGGGAGGTGAAAAAGGGGATACATAGCAGCTGTATCCTTGAGGCTGTATGCCTGGGATGCTGGTTCCCCACTGCTTCCTTAAGAGCCAAAGTATGTCTCAGTATCGGGAAGGCGAAGAGTGGTAGCGGTTGTGGTGGTGTAGGAGATAGTAGTAGTGGTTGAAGTGATGATGGTAGAGGTGGATGGTGTGAGGGTGATGGGTGAGGTGATGGTCCCTGTACGGAGTTCTGACCCCAAGGGACGTCCCTACGGACCAGCGTTATTGCATAATTGGAACCCAGTTTCACTTCAAAGATTTTTTTTTTTTTTTTTTTTTTTTTTTTTGCTCATTCTTTAATTTTTTTTCTTTTTCATCTCCTTGACGCAGGACATAGAAACGCTGGTGACTGTAGCCGAAGTACCATGTACTGGTTACAGCAATAGTGAGGGAGTAGAGCTGGAAGGAACTGCAATCCTTGGAAACAAATGCCTCACCCAAATTGACAGACAAATACAGAGAAAAAAAGAAAAAGAAAAAAAACAGAAAAAATATTTGACAGGAGAGATAGAGAGAAGGGAAAAAAAAAGAGAGAGAGAGAGAAAGAGAGAGAGGATAGAGAAAAAAAGAGGGGAGATGAAGTGAGGGACCAAAGGAAGAGAAGAGGAGAAGGGGCGTGTGAATGAAGAAAGAAGTGTTGGAGTTTAGTAACGGAAGGTTGGAGAGAGAGACTAGAGGATGTTGGAGTGAGGGAGAAGAGAGGGGGGAGGAGGTGATGAGAGAGGGGAGAAGAGGAGGAGGCAGGAAGGAAGCAGAGGGGAGAACTAGCTGAAGTAGGAAGGGGAGGAGGTGGGGGAGAAAAGAGGAGAACCAACAAGAGGGGAATGAAGAGGAAGACCAGAGGGACACAAAGAGAGGAATAAAGAGCAAAATAAAGAGTAGGATGAACTAAAAAAAATGAAGAGGAAAATGAAAGAAGGAATAAGAGGAGTAGAAAGGGGGGAACACACATAAAGGGGAAGAGAAAAGGTAAAAATAAAGAGAAAATAAAGAGGAAGACAAAAATTAGATAGAGGAATAGGAAATCGAAGAAGAAAAAGAAGAGGAGACAATAAAAGAGGAAAGATCAAAGAAAGTGGAATAAGAAGATGAACAAGAGAGAGAGGGAGGGAAAGAGACGGGATAAAGAAGGAAATAGAGAAAAGAGTAAAAGAGGTAAGTGAAGAGAGGAGCAAAAGGGAGCTGGACTTCGTCGGCAATAACCAGCGCCTCTATCCACAATGTGGAGCCGAAAATGTGTCGCAGGGGTGTCAAGGGAAAGATTTACAAAATAAAAAGAAATTAAGATAAAAAAAATATGACGTTAAATAGAGAGATCAAAGACAAGATGAATTTTGTTGTAAACATTTGCCTCGAATGCTGTTCCGTGAGGGAAATCAAGAAGAGGGAAAGGAAGAACAAGAACATAGAGGAGAGGATGGTGAAGAAGACAAAAAAAAAAAGGAGAAAAAAGAAGAAAAAGAAGAGGAAGAAGAGGAAGAAAAATAGAAAGAAGAAGAAGAAGAAGAAGAAGAAGAAAAAAAAAAAGAGAAGAAGAAGAAGAAGAAGAAGAAGAAGAAGAAGAAGAAAGA
Organism: Oratosquilla oratoria; assembly: GCF_046742065.1. NCBI lineage: Eukaryota > Metazoa > Arthropoda > Malacostraca > Stomatopoda > Squillidae > Oratosquilla > Oratosquilla oratoria. Next base: position 10,000,408 of record NC_134781.1, on the reverse strand, counting down.
AAAAGAAGAAGAAAAAGAAGAAGAAAAAGAAAAAGTAGAAAAAGAAGAAGTAAAAGAAGAAGAAGAAGAAGAAGAAGAAGAAGAAGAAGATGATGATGATGATGATGATGATGATGATGATGATGATGATGATGATGATGATGATGATGATGATGATGAAGATGAAAAGAAGATAAAGAAAAGAAAAAGAAGAAAGATTAAAAAGAAACAAAAGAGAAGAAGAGGAAATAAGAGAAAGGAGAAGATAAAGGAGAGAGAGAGCAAAACAAAAGAAAAAAGAGAGAAAAGAGACAGAAAAAAGAGAAAGAGTAGACTTTAGTTTACCATCGCTTCTCTCTTTTGGAACAATCTTGCGTAAAGAGAAAGAAAAAAGAAGAGAGACAAGAAAAGAGAGAAAAGAGAGTATAGAGAGCAAAAATATTAAAGAGAACAGAAAGAGAAAAAAGGAAGAAAGGGGAAAAATGTGAAAATAGAAAGAAAAGAGCAAAAAAAGAGCAAGGAAAGAACAAATGAGAGTAAAGAGAGCAAAATTAGAAAAAGCATGAAAAATAGAAAAGAAAGAATAACAAAAGAGATGAAATACAGAAAAAGAGAGACACAGTGAGAGACAGTTGAAAAAAGAGAGAAAGGACAAAGAGAGTAAAAATAGAAATAAAAGAGAAAAAGAGATGAAAGAGAGAAAAAAGAAGCAAGACGAGAGAAAGGAGTGGAAAATAACAAGAAAAGATACAAAAAGAGATGCAAAAGAGAAAAAAGAGAGAAAGTAAAAACAAAGGAGATATTTGGTTTGACATTAATGTTGCAGGGCCCCCACTGGCTAGTACCTGTACATTGGACCTTCCTGCAGGGAAGATATATCGTATCGTTGACATAGATGAGCATAATGCTTGTGTCAAAATCACCTCAAAATGAGTTCAGGGACATTTGGTGTCTATCCAGACCAACCCAGACCCAAATAGAAATATATATATATATATATATATATATATATATATATATATGTATGTATGTATGTATGAATGTATGTATGTTTATATATATAACTATCTATATACCAAGGGCCTCTTCCCCCTGGTAAGGAGGTAGCCAATTTAGGCGTGCACCCACTCACTTCACACAATCACTTCAGGGACGTTTTGTGTCTATCTAAGAAAATCCAGACCCAAGAATAACTCTCTCTCTCTCTCTCTCTCTCTCTATATATATATATATATATATTATATATATATATATATATTATATACATGTATATATATGTATATACAGTATGTATATATATATGTATATATATGTATATATATGATATATATATATATATATTATATATATATATATATATATACTATATATATATACAGAACTATCTGTATACCACCAAGGATCTCCTCCCTCTTATAAGGGAGGTAGCCAGCCAAGGCGTGCACCCTTTCTCACACATTCGACTCCCATTCGTCACCCCTTTGTTTTCCTTTCATCTTAGCTCCTCATGGATGAAGGGTCATCCATGTTTCCTGCCCACTGCTTGGATCAGCAGCAATGCAGCGAGACACAGCACTAAATTAAGGAAAGGGGGAGGGGACAAAGAAACTGGACAATAAAGAATACGAGAGAGCCAAAAGGGACAAGAATGAGTGGAGGAAAAAAAAAGAAAACTAGAAAAGAGAAGAGACAATAGAAGAGAGAGTAAAAGGACATGTTTGTAGAGAAAGAAAAACAATAAAAAGGTTTAAAAAAAAGAGTGGAAAAAAGGGAAAGGAAGAGAAGGGAAGGGAGGGAGGGAGAAAGGAGACTTAGATGTGAAAATGTAATATGAAATGGAAATAAAGGAGGGAAAGAGGGAGCAAGGAGGAAAGGAAAGATCAAGGAGAAAGGAGGAAAGTAAGAAAAGTAGGAAATAAAGAGAAAATAGAAGAAAAGTGGAGGGTAAAGGAACAGCGGGAAGAACAGAAGGATAGATATTTCGTCTGTGATGACAATGCTTCTATCTTCGACAATGTTACCCTTTGGGGAGATAGGCACTACTCAGTCAATAAAGCCGTTGCCCCAAATCTCTCTCGCAGAAGACCCGCGACCTCAAAGAAACCGGCTACGGCCACTGTTGAAGAGAAG
>NC_134781.1:9975799-9985799 GCF_046742065.1 Oratosquilla oratoria | reverse complement strand
GGAAAAGGAGACATAGAGAGATGAAGAGGAGGAGGAGGAAAAGGAGACATAGAGAGAGGAAGAGGAGGAGAAGAAAAAGGAGACATAGAGAGAGGAAGAGGAGGAGAAGAAAAAGGAGACATAGAGAGAGGAAGAGGAGGAGGAGGAAAAGGAGACATAGAGAGAGGAAGAGGAGGAGAAGAAAAAGGAGACATAGAGAGAAGAAGAGGAGGAGGAGGAAAAGGAGACATAGAGAGAGGAAGAGGAGGAGTATGAGGAGAGAAAAAAAAAAAAACAGAAGGAGGAGGAGAAGTCAGAAAACACATAGTCCGGAGAGGAACCGAGCAAGTCTCATATTTTCATTTCCATCTCGCATTCTTTCCGAAATTTTGAAATAGTGTTTATTGGATCGTGGCTTTGTTGATGTGGCGTGGTCGCGTTCTCAATCGCCTCGTGAATATCAAGGCTCACGCTCGATTTCGAACGGCTAATGTGACCGGAACTTACTCTCGATGTCCAGGTACTTATGGCAAAGGTGGCAAATTCAAACTCAACAATAATTTGCTAGTCATATAACATGAGCAAATCCATTATTTATTATTTTAACGGTCGAGATGAATTACTGTGACATCACAGATGCATTGTGTGACGTCACAGAAGTGCGTGGCGTCACAGAGGTGCTGACGTCACAGGATGTGTGACGTCACAGAAGAGCTGTGTGACGTCACAGAAGCTTTATTCTGCTGTGGAGAGTTGGTTTTCATCTCGTTCCTCGCACCGCTAGGCAGAGTTTGACGCCAGCAGCATCCTGGGTATCTGCCACATTATAAATATTCTACAGCGCATGTAAATTATATATACATGTGTATATTTATGTGTATGTGTATACATACATACATGAATATGTATATATATATATTATATATATATATATTTATATATATATATATATATACATATATATATACATATATATAATTATATATATACATATATATATATATATACATATATATATAGACATATATATATATATGTATATATATATATACATATATATATATATGTATATATACGTATATATATATATATTTATACATGCGTGTGTGTGTGTGTGTGTGTGTGTGTGTGTGTGTGTGTGTGTGTGTGTGTGTGTGTGTGTGTGTGTGTACAGAGAGAGATTTGAAAAAAGAGAAAAGAAAACATAAGCTATATATTCTCTGGTGCACTTCATGGAAACTAATATCAATATCATTCCTGTACTGAAGAGTTCAGAATTAATAAAAGGTTCAGAGAGAGAGAGAGAGAGAGAGAGAGAGAGAGAGAGAGAGAGAGAGAGAGAGAGAGAGAGAGAGAAAGGACGTGTATTTCCATGTCTGTGTGTGTGTGCGTATAAAGATGTACAAGTGCATATGTGTATACATGTCCATAGACGTGAACGTGCGCCCGCGCTTGTACGTGTGTGTGTGTGTATGTGTGTGTGTGTGTGTGTGTGTGTGTGTGTGTGTGTGTGTGTGTGTGTGTGTGTGTGTGTGTGTGTGTGTGTGTGTGTGTGTGTGTGTGTGTGTGTGTGTGTATGTTTCCGTGTGTGTATGTGCGTGTGTGTATGTGCGTGCGTGCGTGTGTGTGTGTGTGTGTGTGTGTGTGTGTGTGTGTGTGTGTGTGTGTGTGTGTGTTAAGCCTTTACATAAACTCTCAATGCCACAACCCCCTTGTCACCATTTCCGTATATAAATAGGGACGTAGAGAACCACAGCCGTCGAAAAAAGGACTTATTCAAGTGTGAGCGTTCTCCTTCTAAGGCCTGGAAGTCCTTGCCTTGTTCTCGCCTTGTTCTCGCCTTGTTCTCGCCTTGTTCTCGCCTTGTTCCTTCCCCCCTTTCGTTCTCGGCGCTAGATCATTATTTCGTTTTCTCTTGAAACTTTGCATGTGTCCTTTTATTTCCCCGCGCGTTTGAGTTGTTTTACTTTTTTTCTTTTCTTCCTCTTCCTCTTCTTCTTCTTCTTCTTCTTCTCCCTTGTTCCTATTCAGGTCGCATCGTTTTTACTTCTTGCTGGGTTTTTCTTTGCATTCCCTTGATTATCCATTTATTCCTCTTGTATCTCTTTTACTTTCTTCTGCAGACATTCTTCCCACCAAGTCCGACAACTGCCTCTTCTTCCTCCTCCTCCTTCTCCTCCTCCTCCCCCTCCTCCTCCTCCTTCTCCTGCCCCTCCTCCTCCTCCTCCTCCTCCTGCCCCTCCTCCTCCTCGTCCTCTTTTCTCCTTCAACACGGACTCGATTTTTACTCCTCTTCTCTCGTTTCCTTCCTTCGTTTCACTGCTCTTTTCGTCTTAATCTTTGTCCTTTTTCCTCATTTTACTCTCTTATTTATTCTCTTTTTTGGCGCACTTAACATCATTATCATCTTGTTCTTTATCTCTCTCTCTCTCTCTCTCTCTCTCTCTCTCTCTCTCTCTCTCTCTCTCTCTCTCTCTCTCTCTCTCTTTCGCTCTCTCTCTTTAGTTTAGATATTTCTTTCAGAAATTCTTTTTTTCTGTCACCTCAGTTTCAGCTGAAATTATATTGGTGTTATTGTTATTAATGTTGTTGAAGCTGATCTTGATTGCTAGTGGTGCTTGTCATGGGGGTATATTAAAAATTTCTGTTATTGATCCTTTTGTTAATACTTCTCTTATTGATATTGCTGTCATTGTCGTTATTGGTCTATTTGTTGTTATTCTTGTTCGTGTTATTTTTACTGATGCCACTTCCGTTCCTGATGCTCCTGTAACTACTATTGGAAGCTCTTGTTGTTGTTGTCAACAGCTGTTTTTGTTGTTGCTGTCGACAGCTGGTTTTTTTTTTTTTTTTTTTGGTGGTTGTTATTGACATCCGATGATGTTGGTATTGGTGACAGTTGTTCTTGTTGTTGTCAGATATTGTCTTTGTTGTTGTTAACAGCTGTCCTCATTGTCGTTGTTGCTGTTATTGTTGGTGGCCGTGTTGTTGATAATTGTTGATAGCTATTGTTGTTGTGGTTGTTATTGTTGTTGTTGGTAGTTTTTTGTTGTTGTTGGCAATTGTTCCTATTATTCTTTTCGACATCTGATCTTGTGGTTATTGTTGACAGCTGTACTTAGTGTTTTACAGCTATTTTTGTTGGTTTTTACATCTCTTCTTGTTGCTGTTGACATCTGTTCCCGTTCTAGTTGACATTTTTTCCCCATACTACCGTTCCTATTGTCTGTACTAATATCTATACTGACTATACTGATGTCCATGTTGTGGTTCAGTTGTTATAAGAAGATTATATTTCTTATAATAATAACCAGCTCTTCTATCCTTAGCTACAATGCCTCGTCTTAGAAGCTATGAAGGAAAGAGCTGATAAACGTAGCGGCAAAGAGGGACCGAAGAGGTTAATATCTATCAACATTCTTATTTCAATAGAGATTAATTTCCAGTCATGAAGGAATGCTACGTGAATCTGGTCAGTAGAGGTATCAGTAGAGTCCCTTATATATTGGTTGTATAAAATCGATGCAGCCAACACCCTATACAAAGTGCTGTTGAAAACGCTGTTAATATTGATACTGTTCTGGACACTACTACTGTAGTGGACATTGATGTTGCAGTTGTTTTCGAATGACAACAACATCCTCCTTCCCGTTCTCCTCCTCCTCCTCCTCCTCCTTCTCTACCTCCTTCTACTTCTCCCACTTGTCCTCCTCCTCTCCCTCCTCCTCTTCGCTGGAAGTGTTGCCACATGATGTGTAAACAACGTGGCGAACACAAAGGAGCGAGAGGGAGGGGCGAGGCGTCCTTATGTACACATGAACACACACACACGCACACACACACACACACACACACACACAAACACACACACACACACACACACACACACACACACACACACACACACACACACACACACACACACACACACACACACACACACACACACACACACACACAAAGAGAGAGAGAGAGAGAGCAAAGGAATCTATGGCGTCTTGAGAGTTTTCTTTGGTCTTCAATGTTCGTGTTGGTCAGTTGTTGTCCACAGTGCAGTTGGAGAGACGAATTCCTTTACACTTTCTGGTATATAGTGTCTTCATATCTGGAAACCGACAAGTGGACCAGTAGCATGGTAGTTCGTGGTAGTTCGTAGTAGTTCCCGGCAGTTCATGGTAGTTCATCAGACATAAACAAACATTTGAGTTGTGTTTACTGTTTGCCTGTTACCGAGACTGTTCCAAGCGGACTTTTTTTATTAGACATATGTATATATGTATGTATGTATGTATGTATGTATGTATGTATGTATGCATGTATATGTGTGTGTATGTATGTATGTATGTATGTACGTATGTATGCATGCATGTATGTAGGCACTTATTTGTGTATACATGTATGTTTGTATGTATGTATATATGAATGCATGTATGCATGAATGCATGTATGTACGTATGTGTGTAAGTATGAATAATGTATTATGTGTGTGACCTCAGCTAGAGAACTCGTTTTCTGCCGAGACACCAGCTAGCGAATGACTCTTGTTAAGTTTATTACTTCCTGTGAAGTTTATATCTTCTCTTTGCCGTTTGCATTGCCGAAGGAGTAGCGAAATGGCCTGTGAAAGGTGTGTTAACCTGGAAGACCGTCTTAGGATGTGTGAGGAGGAAATTCGTCTTCTCAAGAGTGCGCTGTGTGAGAAGAGTGAATCCTCTCCACAACCCAAAGAGCGTTCCACTTCTGCCACTGCCGTGAGCGAGTGGCGCTCCGTGGGGTCCCGTTTGTCGAGCCCGCGCTCGGTAAGCGGGTACCCTGCGGAGCAACCGCTGGCTCTAGCCTATCGTTTTGTTCTGCTGGAAGATGAAGTGGCTGAAAATCAGGAGTTCTTGGTGGTGGGAGACACCATGATGCGAGGCTATGACGACATCCTGCAGCGGAAGACTAAACGACGTTGCAAGCTTGTATGTCAACCAGGCCGTGGGATCGCCGATTGTACCCAGACCATCAGGGAGCAAAGGCGGATGAACACGATTCCGATTGTTCATACGGAAAGTAGCAATGTGAGTAGGGTGATATCAGAGGAACTTGTTCGGAATTACAAGATCCTTCTTCAGGAGATGAAGGAGAGTCGGAGCCGTCACGTAGTCTGTGGGATCCTTCCGAGGATCTACGCTGGCTCGTGTTGGAACAGTAGAGCCATAGGGATCAATGAGAGGATATTACAATTGTGCATGCAACTGGGATACCACTTTCTTGATCCTTGGTATCTCTTTTCCAGGCGTCATGGCCTTTATGCTTCTGATGTGATCCACCTTACTCGCAGAGGCAAAGGTGTTCTTACAAACCTCATTATGGGAGTTTGTAATTAACTAGTTCCTTTTTGGGGGGTAGAAAATCAAAGGGAAAGGAAAATAGAGTGTATTGGGGAAAATAGAGTAGGGCATAGCAATAATGTAGGGCAATATGTCAGTGTAGGACAAAATATCATTTTAGGATATAATGTCTGTAGAGGACGAAATATTACATTAGGATGTATTTTCAAAGAACAAGTTACCACGATGGGATGTAATGATAGTGGAGGACAAAATATCACGATGGGATGTAATGAAAGTGGAGGACAAAATATCACGGTAGGACATAATGTCAATGGAGGACAGAATATCATTTTAGGAAGTGATGCCGGACAGAATGTCAGCGAACGACGAGTGGCCGCTGTGGGGCGCGGGGACGTAGGGGGCAAGGTGTACATAAGAGATCGGATGAACGGGAGGAACCAGATGTTCGAGATTGGGGTAATGTCCATGAGGCACTGAATGTCAATGAAGAACCAAATGTTAATATAGAGCAAGATGTCAATAAAGAACAAAATTATAGTGTAAGGCACGATGTTGAAACTCAAAACATGTCAAAAAAGAAATAATCACGAGTTTCTTAAAACCATGTAACTTTAATGTTCGTAGTATTAGGAACAATTCCAAGAATCGCAGGCAAAAATCTCGAGACATTGTTAAATGGTAGAGTTTAAACCTGAATTTGATATTGCGGGATTTAAACTTTCATCAGGATAGAAACCACAATAAAGGTAGGGGTGCTCTGTTGAACGTTAAAAGCAATGTCCATGCCTGTGTTTTAGAGAAAGTGAAACAGAATGCATATTATAGCTTGTGGGTGGAATTAACCCAAATGAATGGACAAATATGAATGTAGGTGTAATATATAGGCCGAAAACATTATCAATATCAGGCGACAAACTGTTGTTTCAAGAACCGTCTAGTTTCTTCAACCGGGACTTATTGAAAATACGTGATTTCAATTTTACTGGCACTGATTGAATGACCCTTGAACGTGGCCATATAGGTAGTCGCTTGATAGATTTCGGTGACAATTATTTAGTTCAGCATGTAAAAGAGCCTACAAGACATGGAAATTTACTCGATCTATTGATCAGTAGCTGCGAAAGCATGATAACTGATGTAGAAATTGGTGAAATTATTGCAAATAGTGATCACAACTTAGATTCAAACTGCTAAAAATATTTAGAATAGGTACTTGTGTATCTAAAATACCTGATTTCAGTAAAGCTCAGTTCATAGGACTACGTCAGGAGCTTCAGCTTACAGATTGAGAGGCTAAATTAAGCGAAAGATCCGTAGATCAGATGTGGGAAATATTTCAAAATACGCTTACTAAGATGATTCATACTTACATCCCGTTTAAGGACAGACACCCCCAAAATCAGGCTCGCCCAAAATGGCTTGATAAAGAAACTGAAAAAAGTATTGCTAAAAAGAGACAGGCTTATAAGAAATACAAGTGCTCGGGTGCACCTAATGACTATCAAAGTTATGTAATAATACAGAGATTTAAAAAAGACAATAAAAAACAAAAACGACAATACGAAATGAATATCGCTGATAGATCCAAAGAGAATCCCAAAGAATTCTATAGTTACATTAGAGATTAAAAGGTTATTAGGAATTATATTGGCCCACTATTATCTGCTGACGGTCAACTTGAATATTCAAATGAAGGAATGTGTGATAGTTTAAACAGATATTTCAGCACAGTATTCGTAAGCGAAACACCTCAAAGTGAACTCCAAACTGAAACCTGTGAAAACTCTAGGGTGAACTTACTACGGTAAATATAACAAAAAAAAAAACAAAAAAAAGGTACATAGAAAAACTCAAAGCTAATAAAAAATCAGGGTCTGACGGCTGGCATCCAAGAATCTTAAAGGATATGAAAAATGAGGTTGATGTTCCATTAGAAATTATTTTCAAGAAATCCGTCATATCCGGAGATGTCCCAAGAGAATGGAAGCTAGCTAACGTTACTACCATATTCAGAAAAGGTGACAAAAAGAAACCAAACAGCTATAGGCCTATAAACTTGACTTCAATCGTAGGAAAAATCATGGAAACTATCATCAGAAATGCTATCGAACCTCATTTAGAAAGTAACTGTTTGATAAGTGATACCCAGCAGGGAATCAGACGGAAACGTTCTTGCGTGACTTACTCGACTTCTACAACACCATCTCGAATTATGACAAAAGAAACAATATACATTTAATATATCTAGGCCTTGCAAAAGCTGTTGATACCGTCCCCCACGAAAGACTACTTACTAAATTAGCTTTACACGGAATAAGTGGTAGCCTATTAAGTCGGTTGAATGATCGAAAACAGAAAGTTGTTCAAAATGGCAAAACTTCCAGACGGAAAAATGTTACAAGTGGAGTTCCTCAGGGTTCCCTTCTTGGGTCACTTCCATTCGTAGTATATATAAATGATATAGACCACGGACTAAAATTTATTGTCTCCAAATTTGCTGATGATACAAAATTGTGCGGAATGGCAAATAATTATTTAAACAAATTAGATATTCAAGAAGATTTAGATAGATTATAGCAATGGTCTGAAAAGTGGCGAATGAAATTTAACACATAGGTAAAAATAACAGTACGGTTACAAGTTATTTGGAAATTTGTTAACAAAAGTAGATAGTGAAAAGGATCTCGGCGTTATTATCAGTAACGATCTCAAATCATCTAAGGGAATAAGATTCTAGGACTGATTGCGCTATCTTTTGACTTCGAAAGTCCATCTCTCAATAACAAGCTATCTAAATCGTTAGTTCGTCCGCATTTGGAATATGCTGTTTCCGTATGGTCACCGAATCTCATTAACGACATTGACAGATTGAAAAAAGTACAACGGCGAGCCACAAAATTGATTCCAAATATCAAAAATAAATCATACGAAAATCGACTAAAACATATGAATCTATTTTCCCTAAAAAAGCTTAGACTCAGAGATGACTTGATACAGATCTTTAAGATTCTAAAAGGAATTGACAATGACAAACGTGACAAAATTTTCACACCGAATGATAATCCGACAAGAAATAATTGTCTCAAACTGTCAGGAAATAGATTTAATTTGGAATTGGGTAGAAACAGCTTCGCCAACCGTGTAGTTAATAAATGGAATAAGCTTCTTGCAGAGGCAGTGCAATGTAGTTCAGTTCGGAGCTTTAAGATTCGTTTGTATAAACACCTAAGCAAGAAGCTGTAATGCCTGCCTTTTATTTTATATCATTTATTTATTTGTTTGTTATTATTTGTCTGTTTATTATTATTTGCTTGATTTCCATTAATATTGTCTGTCAATTTATCATTATTTAATATTTATCTGCTTGTGTATTATTTAACTATACTTATGTATCTATTTATTTATTATATTTATTATTGTTTATGGAAGCTCGCTGGCTGAGCGGGTTAGGGCGTCGTCACTTGCGGCGAAGGTCGAGGGGATGGCGGTTCGAATCCTGTCACCGGCGAAGTTGAACCAAGGGTATGGCTCCTTAAATTCCACGCTACAAAGTCCTCTGCGCGAGGCATCGTCCTAGCCTTCCGGAAGAGGGAGCTTGTGACATTAAACCATATGATTATTATATTATTGTACTTTTATTTATTTATTTATTTGTTTATTTATCTATTTATTTATCTAATTATTCATTTATCTATCGTTATTATGATTTTTTCGTATCCGACCTAATTATAGACCAAAAGGTCTTATGTCAGTATGCTCCTCCTTTGTAATCCTTTGTATGTATGTATGCATGTATGTATTTATGTCTGTATGAACATATGTGTGAATGTGTGCATGTATGTATGTATGTATGTATGTATGTATGTATGTATGTATGTATGTTGTATGCATGCGTGTATGCATGCATATATGTGGATGTGTGTGTGTGTGTGTGTGTGTGTGTGTGTGTGTGTGTGTGTGTGTGTGTGTGTGTGTGTGTGTGTGTGTGTGTGTGCGCGTGCGTGTGTTCGTGCGTGAGTGTATGTGTGTGAATGTGCGTGAATATATGTGTGTGTGTGTGTGTGTGTGTGTGTGTGTGTGTGTGTGTGTGTGTGTGTGTGTGTGTGTGTGTGTGTGTGTGTGTGTGTGTGCGAGCGTGCGTGAGTATATTTGTGTGTATGTGCGTGAATGTGTGTGTGTGTATGTGTGTGTGTGTGTGTGTGTGTGTGTGTGTGTGTGTGTGTGTGTGTGTGTGTGTGTGTGTGTGTGTGTGTGTGTGTGTGTGTGTGTGTGTGTGTGTGTGTGTGTGTGTGTGTGTATGTGTATGTGTGTGTGTGTGTGTGTGCTTTGATAATGGTGTTTCAGAAGTGGCCTAGTTCGATTGAGTGTAACATAAGATTGAGGACCTGGGTGGTCATGTTTGTTGGTTCATTTCAGAGCGAGTGTGATTGGGTGTGGAGTGGCAGCGTGTTCATAGGTCCATCTCTTATGGAATACTATTCTTTAATCTTCAAGAGACCATTACATCGCTGAATTAAATCACTGGGCATCCACTAAGTACCATTGGTTCTCGATTTAAGAATCCTCTTGGAAGCTTCTGCGGATTCTTAGCGTCTCAAAGACTCCAGAATCCTAGAACTCCAGGACATCTGGACCCCAAGAATACCCGGGACTAGATGGGCTTATGGAAGAAGAGAAGGGAGAGG
>NC_134781.1:9958299-9963299 GCF_046742065.1 Oratosquilla oratoria | reverse complement strand
AGAAAGCTATAGGAAAAGGTAAGGATGTTTTTTGGGTTTTAATGGATCTGGAAAAAGCTTACGACAGGGTAGACAGGAAGGCACTATGGGAGGTACTGCAGATATATGGGATAGGAGGAAAGCTGTTAAGAGCACTCAAGAGTTTTTATGAGAGTAGTAGAGCTTGCGTTAGGATTAGAAATGGAGAGAGTGAATGGTTTGAGGTAAAGGTGGGACTTCGTCAGGGGTGTGTTTTGTCGCCCTGGCTGTTCAACTTATACATGGATGGGGTGGTGCGAGAGGTGAATGCAAGGGTAGTGGGTCAGGGGTTGGAGATGATTTAAGGAAATGGAGAAAAGTGGGAGGTGAGCCAGCTGTTGTTTGCTGACGACACTGCGCTTGTAGCAGGATCAGAGGATGGGTAGAGGAAGTTAGTGACAGAGTTTGAGAAGGTGTGTGAAAGAAGGAAGCTGAAGATAAATGTGGGCAAAAGTAAGGTGATGAGATGTTTAAGGGGAGAGAGTGACACTAGGCTGGAAGTGAGCATTAAGGGTGAGAGACTGGAGGAAGTGGATAGTTTCAGATACTTGGGTGCGAATGTGACAGGAAAGGGAGGAGTTGGGGTGAAGGTAGAATGTAGATTGAGAGAAGCGAGTAAATGCCTTGGTGGATTAAAAAGTGTAATGAGTAATAGACATCTGGGAATGGATGCTAAGAGGAGGTTATATGAAGGAGTGATTGTGCCAACAGCACTGTATGGGGCAGAAACATGGAACATGAGAGAGGAAGAGAGAAGGAGTTTGAATGTGTTTGAGATGAAATGTCTGAGAAGTATGATAGGGGTTACTAGTCTAGATGAAGTGAGAAATGAGGAGGTGAGGAGGAGAACAGGGGTGGAAAGGGAGCTGGAAGATAGGGTTGATGAAAGAGTATTAGGATGGTTTGGACACATGGAAAGAATGAGTGAAGAAAGACTAGTAAAAGAAGTGTGGAAGGCGGAGGTGGAAGGAGTGAATATGAGGGGACGTCCTAGGATGAGATGGATGGATTGGGTGAAAGGGGCTTTACAAAAAAGAGGAATGCCTGTAGAGGAAGGACGGGAGAGGACAGAAGATAGAGGTGAATGGAGAAAGGTTGTGTATAGATGAGGCTGTGATGCATGAGGGGGAGTGGGTGGGGGATGGGGGGTGAGGAAGTATGTATGAGAAAAAAAATGACGCAGCCCGAAGGGATTTCTCCCCGTCTTCTCCTTTCCTGCATGAGGGGATGGAGATTGGGGTAGCCGAATTTATGAATCGGCGTTGCTGTGGATGTGCTGTGTCTTGCGACACTGCTTCTGACCCAGGGCAGTGGACAGGATGCAGGGATGACCTGTCATCCAGGAGGTGCCAAGATAGGAAGGAGGGAGGAGGGTGGAGGGGAGTGAAATATATGGGAAATGAAATGGGTGGGAGTGGTTTCTATGCCATTTTCTTTTTGGCTACCTCCCGTGTAAGAGGGAAAAAGCCTTTGGTATATGTATGTATATATGTATATATATATATATATATATATATATATATATATATATATATATATATATATTCATCACCGTACGGTCACTGTTTAGACAGTTTTCATATAGACACTGTTTTAAGGATATTAGTTATACCACTACGGACCAGAGTCCATTTTTTTCAATAATTGGTGGTCAATTTCCACTCAAAGAGCTGTAAAAAATTAATCTATCCCCATCGGATCACTGTTTATACAAGTCTTATGTAGCCAATATTTTAAGAACATTAGTGATACCCTTATGGACCAGAGACACGTAGCATTTTTTTGTTTTGTTTTTTATGATTGGGGATCAATGTTCACTCAAAGAACAATGTTAATCACTTTTAAATTCTACTCTTCTTTCCCTTCTTCTACCCTTTTTAAGTTTCTCCTTTGTCACTTGTAGAACTCCACCTCTTCAGTGTGATTTTGTCCCCGAGGATATAAATGCTAGTTATTGCTTTTTTTCTTTTTTTTCTTTTTCCTTTTCTATCTAATATCTATTTCTCTCCTTTTTTCTTTTCCTTCTTTCACTCCCTCCCTCACCGTCCTCCTATATCTTCTTTTTTCTCTTTTCCATCTCCATTTTTATCATCCTCTTACCTTTTCTTCCTCCCCTCTCCTCTCTCCCTTCTTTCCCTTCCCTTCCTTCTTCTCCTTCCCTCCTCCTTTTCCTTCCCTCTTTTCTCATTTGTTCTATTGTTACTCCTTATCTCCCTTTCACTATATCCTTCTTCCTCTCATTTCCTTCCCTTTTCTGTCTTCCTGCCTACCTCCTTCTCTCCATTCCTCCCTTCTTCATTCCGATTTTCCCTCCCTCCCTCCCTCCCTCCATTCTTCCTTTCCTCAGTTCCTCCTTTCCTCCCTCCATTCTTCCCTCCTTCCCTTCATTTTTCTCTTCCTTCATTCATTCCTCCTTTCCTCCCTCCATTCCTCCCTTTCCTCCTCCATTCTTCCCTCCCTCCATTTCTCCCTTCCTCCCTCTATTTTCCCTTTCTTCCCTCCATTACTCCTTTCCTCCCTTCCTCAATTCTTCCCTTCCTTCCTTCTTTCCTTCCTCCATTCCTCCCTTCCTCCTCCTATTTTTCCTTCCCTTCGTTCCTCTTTTCCTCCTTCATTTCATTCCTCCCTTCTTCCTTACATTCTTCCATTTCCCCTTCTTTCCTCCCTTCCTCCATTCTTCCCTTCCCTCCTCCTTTCCTCCCTCTATTTTTCTTTCCCTCCGTTCCTCTTTTCCTCTCTTCCTCCCTTCCTCTCTTCCTCTCCCCATTATTCCCTCCCTCCATTTCTTCCTCCACCCCTTCATTCTTCCCTTATTCCCTCCATTCCTCCCTTCCTCTCTTCCTCCCTTCTTCTCTCTCTCCATTCTTCTCTCTCTCCATTCTTCCCCTCTCCTCTTCATCTCTTCCTCTCTCCTTCCCTTCCTTCCTTCACTCCTCCCTTCCTCCCTCCCTTCTTCCTATCCTTCCTCCCTCCCTCAATCCCATACCTTCTCAACCCTCCCTCCCTCCCTTCTTCTCTCCCTTCCTCCCTCCATCCCATAACATCTCACCCCTCTCTCCCTCCCTCCCTCTCTTCCTTCTTTCCTCCCTCCCTCTATCCCATACCCTCTCACCCCTCCCTTCGTCTCAATCTTTTTTTATTAATCTTCGGGTTATAATGATGTTGCTTCATCAATATCCGGCCTGGTTCTCATCACCATCCATCTCCTCCCGGACACGTTTGTTTTTGGGGACCCGGACCTCCTCCTCCGCCTCGTCTGGGGCCCATCAGTCCCGAATTCAGCTTTTGTCTTTAATCCCTCTCCTCCCTCGTCAGTCTCTCCGGCAAATCCGCCCTGATCTCATCTACATTCCCACTCTCGAACCCCCGACCCCCGCCTTCCAGACTCCTTGGACCCCCTCTAGGCTCCTTGGACCCCCAACCCCCCCCACCTTCCAGGCTCCTTGGACCCCCGACCCCCCCAACCTCCACGCTCCTTGGGCCCCTCTCCAGGCTCCTTAGATCTGCCCAAGCTCCTTGGACCCCCAATCCCCGTCTTCATGCTCCTTGGACCCCTCTCCAGGCTACTTGGACATCTTTCCAGGCTCATTGGACCCCTCTCCAGGCTCCTTAGGCCCCTCTCTCCAGGCTCCTTGGACCCCCTCCAGATCCTTGGACCCCCCCCCCTTTCAAGCTCCTTCTATCTCTTTCCAGGCCCCTTGGACCTCTGTCCAGGTTCTTTTGACTCCGTTTCCAGATACCCTGTTGGACCTCTCTCCAGACTCCTTGGATCCCCCTCCCCCATTCAGGCCCCTTGGAACCCTTTCCAGGCCCTTTGGACCCCTCCCCCAGGCTCCTAGGACCCCTCTCTCAGGCCCTTTGGAGCCCCTTTCAGGCTTCTTGGACCCATCTCCCTCTTTTAGGCTCCTTGGAACCGTTTCCAGGCTCTTTGAACCCCTAGCCCAGGCTCCTTGGACCCTCCTCCCCTTTTCAAGCTCCTTGGAACCATTTCCAGGCTCTTTGGACTCCTACCCCTGGCTCCTTGGACCCTCCTCCCCCTTTCAGGCTCCTTGGAACCCTTTCCAGGCTGATTGGAGCCCTCTCCCAGACTCCTTGGATCCCTCTCTCAGGCTCCTTGGACCTTCTTTCAGGCTCCTTGGACCCCTCTCCCCCTTTCAAGCTCCTTGAAACCTTTTCCAGGCTCTTTGGATCCATCCCCCAGGCTCCTTAGGTCCCACTTTCAGGCTCATTGGACCCCTCTCCCCCTTTTAGGCTCCTTGGAACCCTTTTCAGGCTCTTTGGATCCCTCCCGCAGGCTCCTAGGTCCCCTCTCTGAGGCTCATTGGCCCCTCTTGGAACCGTTTCCAGGCTCTTTGGACTCCTACCCCAGGCTCCTTGGACCCTCCTCCCTCTTTCAGGCTCCTTGGAACCATTTCCAGGCTCATTAGAGCCCTCCCCCAGGCTACTTTCATCCCTCTCTCAGGCTCCTTGGACCTTCTTTCAGGCTCCTTGGACCTTCTTTCAGGCTCCTTGGACCTTCTTTCAGGCTCCTTGGACCTCTCTCCCCTTTTCAAGCTCCTTGGAACTCTTTCCAGGCTCTTTGGATTCGTCCCCCAGGCTCCTTAGGTTCCTCTCTCAGACTCCTTGGACCCCCTTTCAGGCTCCTTGGACCCCCCTTTCAGGCTCCTTGAACTCCCTTTCAGGTTCATTAGACCCCCTTTTTAGGCTCCTTGGACCATATTCCCCCTTATTGGACCCCTCCAGGCTACTTGGACCCCCTCCCTTGTTAGTCTCTCCGGCAAATCTCTTCCAGGCTCCTTGGGTCCCGTCCCAGACTCTTTGGACCATCCTCCCACTTCTTGGACCCCACTCTCAGGCTCCTTGGATCCATCTTCCAGGCTCCTTGGACCATTCTCCCCCTTCTTGGACCCCGTCCCCTTTCATGCTCCTTGCACCCACTTTTCATGCTCCTTGGACCATGCTTCCATTTCTTGAACCTCCTC
>NC_134781.1:9944237-9952799 GCF_046742065.1 Oratosquilla oratoria | reverse complement strand
CAGTCTCACTAACAAGCACTATAGCCAAAATTTGTGAAAGAATTATCAAAAGTAGATGGGTAAAATACTTGGAAAAAAACAACGTACTAAATCCAAGGCAATTTGGATTCAGACAAGGACGATCATGCGTCACCAATTTAATATGTTTCTATTCAAGGCTAATAGATATAATACAAGAAAGAGATGGATGGGCTGATTGTGCATTTCTAGACCTAAAAAAAGCTTTTGACAAAGTACCACATAAGAAGTTGCTTAAGAAATTAGAATATGAAGGAGGAATACAAGGTAAATTGCTAAATTGGATGGAAGACTTTTTGCAAGAAAGAAAAATGAGAGTAGTGATAAGAGATCAGCACTCAAAATGGAATGAAGTAATAAGCGGTGTCCGCAGGGAACAGTTCTGGCCCCAATAATGTTTGCTATATATATTAATGATATGGATGAAGGAATTGAAAGCTATATGAGCTTCTTTGCAGATGATGCAAAACTACTGAAAAGAGTGAAAACTGAAGAAGATTGTGAATCAATACAGAGAGATCTAAATAAAGTACAAGAATGGAGTAGGAAGTGGGAGATGGAGTTCAATACAAAAAAGTGTAGTATAATGGAATTTGGAAAAAGCAAAAACAGAATAACAGGATCATATAATTTGGGAGAAGAAGGAATAAAAAAAGTAGAAAATGAGAAGGACCTGGGAGTCATTGTTATGAATAATATGTCACCTGAGAAACATATAAATAAGATTTTTGGAGAAACTTATAATTTAATAAGAACAATCAAAGTGGCATTTACATACCTGGATGAAGAAATGGTGAGGAAAATCCTAATCACCCTGATAAGACCAAGATTGGAATATGCAGCAACGATATGGTCACCAAGTACAAAAAAATGTATAAAAAAACTTGAAAGAATACAAAGAGCAATTACAAACTGGCACCAACACTCTCAAAACTATCATATGAAGAGAGACTACAAAAACTTAAACTACAGACACTAGAGCAAAGAAGAGAGAGAGGAGATTTGATAGCTATTTACAGAATCATGAAAGGCATAGAAATTACTGATAGAGAGAATCTGATAAAATGGGATGACAGAAATACAAGAGGACACGGAAAGAAAATAAAAAAAGACAGCTATAGAAGAGATTTGAAAAAGAACAGCTTTCCTCACAGAGTAATAGACAGTTGGAACAAGTTAGATGAGAAAGTGGTGTGTGCAAAAAACAATACATGAATTTAAAAATAGTTTAGATAAAATGAGATATGAAGACGGGACCACGAGCATAGCTCCCCTTCCCGTAAAATACAAGTAGGTAAATACAACTAGGTAAATACTCCACACACATATATAACAATACATATATTTATATATATAATAATAATATAAAGTAATATATATATATAATATAAAGTATATAGAATATATAGTAAAGATACATATTCGATAAATAACAGATAAAACTATACAAGAGAAAAAAAATACAAAAAAAAATATTCTACAAGAAAAAAATAAAAAAGAAACATAGATATATATATAATAAATATAACAAATGTAAAAGATAATATAAAAAATATAAATAAAAAAACAATGTATAAGTATAAAAAGAAAATAATGTAATAAAAAAAATATAAAAACAGTTGAAAAAAAAGATTTACAAGTAAATAAGAATGAAAATATTTACAGAATTATAAAAATATTTTATAAATATTTATTATATATTTGTAAGACATAAAAACAAATAGAAATATTTTTTCTTGTTGAACAAATAAAATTTCACTATATGAAATTACAAAATAGAATTTTACAACAAGTTTATATCAAAAAACAAAAGAAACAGAGAAAAATTATACATGAATATTTCAAATGAAAAATTGAAAGAAAGATTGTAGTATAAAACATATACTTGTTATATATTAAGGTTTTTTTTGGTTTAAAAAACTTTGTATATTTATATATATATACTTATATATACATTATATAATATTATATAAGTGTAATATATATATATATATATATATATATATATTATATAATATATATCTTATATGTATATATATATTATATATTATATGTTATATATATAGATTTATAAACTATATTTATATATATATATTATATATAAACATATTTTATTATTACATACATATGTATATAAATAATTGTATATATATTATATATTATACATATGTATATAAGTTTTATTATATAATATATATATATATATTATATACTATATATATATACACTTACAGTTTATTATATTTATAAATAATATATATATAATTATATATATTATATAATATATAATATATATTAACATACATATAATATTAAAATTATATAATATATATTATATATATATATACATATTTAACATATATATATTATATTATTATATATATATATATATACATATGTATGTAAAATCATATACTATATATATATATATATATATATATATATATATTATAACATACATATGTATATGTTTACATTATATTACATATGTATATATATATATATACATGTATATGTATACATTATATACATATATATATATACATATATACATATATGTATATATATATATATACATATATATATACATATATGTATATATATATATATATATATATTTGTGTGTGTGTGTGTGTGTGTGTGTGTGTGTGTATTTACCTAGTTGTATTTACCTAGTTGTATTTTACGGGAAGGGGAGCTATGCTCGTGAGGTCCCGTCTTCATATCTCATTTTATCTAAACTATTTTTAAATTCATGTATTGTTTTTGTACACACCACTTTCTCATCTAACTTGTTCCAACCGTGATTTCTCTGTGAGGAAAGCTGTTCTTTTTCAAATCTCTTCTATAGCTGTCTTTTTTTATTTTCTTTCCGTGTCCTCTTGTATTTCTGTCATCCCATTTTATCAGATTCTCTCTATCAGTAATTTCTATGCCTTTCATGATTCTGTAAATAGCTATCAAATCTCCTCTCTCTCTTTTTGCTCTAGTGTCTGTAGTTTAAGTTTTTGTAGTCTCTCTTCATATGATAGTTTTGAGAGTGTTGGTGCCAATTTTGTAATTGCTCTTTGTATTCTTTCAAGTTTTTTTATACATTTTTTTGTACTTGGTGACCATATCGTTGCTGCATATTCCAATCTTGGTCTTATCAGGGTGATTAGGATTTTCCTCACCATTGTTCTTCATCCAGGTATGTAAATGCCACTTTTGATTGTTCTTATTAAATTATAAGTTTCTCCAAAAATCTTATTTATATGTTTCTCAGGTGACATATTATTCATAAACAATGACTCCCAGGTCCTTCTCATTTTCTACTTTTTTTATTCCTTCTTCTCCCAAATTATATGATCCTGTTATTCCTGTTTTTTGCTTTTTCCAAATTCCCATTATACTACACTTTTTTGTATTGAACTCCATCTCCCACTTCCGTACTCCATTCTTGTACTTTATTTAGATCTCTCTGTAGTGATTCACAATCTTCTTCAGTTTTCACTCTTTTCAGTAGTTTTGCATCATCTGCAAAGAAGCTCATATAGCTTTCAATTCCTTCATCCATATCATTAATATATATAGCAAACATTTATTGGGGCCTGAACTGTTCCCTGCGGGACACCGCTTATTACTTCATTCCATTTTGAGTGCTGGTCTCTTATCACTACTCTCATTTTTCTTTCTTACAAAAAGTCTTCCATCCAATTTAGCAATTTACCTTTGTATTCCTCCTTCATATTCTAATTTCTTAAGCAACTTCTTTATGTGGTACTTTGTCAAAAGCTTTTTTTTAGGTCTAGATAATGCACAATCAGCCCATCCATCTCTTTCTTGTATTATATCTATTAGCCTTGATATAGAAACATTATTAAATTGGTGACGCATGATCGTCCTTGTCTGAGATCCAAATTGGCCTTTGGATTTAGTACGTTGTTTTTTTCCAAAGTATTTTACCCATCTACTTTTGATAATTCTTTCACAAATTTTTGCTATTGTACTTGTTAGAGAGACTGGTCTATAGTTGGTAGGTTCTTCTTTATTTCCTCCTTTATATATAGGTACTATATTTGCTTTTTTCCAATCTTGTGGAACTTTTCCTTCTTTTAAGGAACTGCTTATTATGGCTATGTATTTTGTCTGCCAGTTCATTCCTGCATTCTTTCAGAATCCAGTTTGCTATTTCATCTGGCCCATGCGATTTTCTGTACATCAAAATTACCCAAGTGTGTCAATATTTCATTCTTTGTTACTTCTATTTCTTTCCATAGGGGGGACTTTTTCTTTCCACTCAATCTCTTCAGGTTGTATATTTTCCCTTGTAAACACTGATTTAAAATGTTTGTTCATAATTTCTGCCATTTCCATTTCCTCAGTGTATTCAACTCCTCCTTGTCTTAATTTCTCCAAGTCTTGTTTGTTTTTCAGTTTATTGTTTACAAATCTGTAGAATAGTTTTGGTTGATCTTTACACTTTTCTATAACATCTTTTTCATATTTTCTTTTTTCCTCTCTGCACTTTTGTACATATTCATTTCTATAACCAGTATATATTTTCCATTTTTCAGGTGTTGTCTCTTTTGTCTTTTAACTCCCTACAACTTTTGTTGTACCAGCATTTTACATATTCTTTTTCTTGTTTTTGTCTTGGGACATACTTTTCCACTCCTTTTTGTAAATTTTTGTCAAAATATTCCATTTCTCTTCCACTGATGTTTCTTCTTTGTATATTTCTTCCCAGTTTTCTTGTTGGAAGAATTCTCTTATTTTATCAAAGTTTGTTTTTTCATACATCATTCTTCCTTTTCTATATTGTTAATTTCTTTTCATATATTTTTCTTCATTAAGTTCCAGTTCAATCAATATGTGGTCACATTTACCTATTGGTGTTTTATATTCAATCTTGTCCACTATTCTAGGTTCAGATGTAATTATTAAGTCTAGTCTCGATGGTTCTTCTTCATTTCTATACCTAGTGTTCTCTTGTATCCATTATGTCATTGAATGGTCAGTAATCATCTCAAGTAGAGCATTTCCCCATGAGTCATCGCCACTCTTTACTGTCATTTCTTCCCAGCAGATTTCTTTGCAATTAAAGTCGCCCATCATAACTATTCTTCCTCCGTCTTCCATTATTTTAGTTAATGCTATCTTTGTGTCCTCTAACATACTTTTATGTTCACTCTCCTCCCATGAGGCTGTTTTCGGAGGCACATAATTGATCACAAATTTTCTGCTCTTCTTATCTCGGTCTTCCACTTCTATCATAATCATCTCTACTGTATTCTTTCCATATATGACACCTTTCACGTTTATATCCTTCTTAGTCAGGAACATAACTCCACCCCCTTGTTTTTTCTCTCTGTTTCTAATCCAATAATTGTATGCATCATGTCCTACACTGTTGGGTGGTAGTGGGCCTTTTAATTTTGTTTCTACAATTCCCATTATGTCCGGTTCTTTTTCTTTCAAATAATCATTCAGTTCATTCAATCCTGTTATCAATCCATCTATATTTGTATAAGACGCTCTTAGTTTTCTGCCACTTCCATTGTGTTCTCTGTTTCCCTTATGTTTTTCTTTTGTATGTCGAACTGCTTTATTTTCATGTTCACTACTCTCCAATAGAATCTCTCTTTCTCTGACTCCGTTCTTTCCTCGTTTTTTGCCTTAGCTTCAAGTCTTTTCTGCTTTTCTGCCTCTCTTTCCTCCTTATTCATTTCTCTTTTTATCCATACCTTTTTATATTGATCATTTGTTGCTAGTTTCCCTGTTTTGGATAGAATTTTCTCTGCCGTTGTTTGTGACCTGAATTTAATCTTAATTGGTCTGGTCTTATCTGTACTATATTTTCCGAGTCTGAATTTTTCCTCAATTTCCTTTATAATTTCTGGTTCATCTTCCTGGACTAATTTTAATAAACTGCTTACTCTTTTATTTTCCTCCTTGATTCTTGCGGTTCTATCTGGGTTATGTTTCTCTTCCATTCCTAATATAATTATACATTTCTTTTTGTCAGCTAATTCTCTTACTATATTCTCCTTCTGTCTCATCACTTTAATAACTGAGTCTTCATTATGTTCTTTCAATTGCTGTTTGACTATGTCAGTGAATGAAACCTTATTTCCTTCTTGGGTTGTTCTCCAATTTTTAGCTTCTTTAGCTATTGTCTCTCTGTTTTCATTACTATTCTTCTTCAATTTCTCATTCTCCTCCTTTACATTTCTTAACTGTCTTTTTAGGTCCTCTATTTCATCAGTTAAGTTTCTGTTTGCCTTCTCTAGTTGTTCCAACCTTTCAATTCTCTGGAAAATGGAGTCAACATTACCTAACCTACTTTCCAAGTCCTCGATCACCTTATCAACTCTCTCCTCTATTCTTATCAGTCGGGGGGGGGGGGTTGTGTCCCCCCCACCCTCTTTAAATCCCTGGAACATATTCTCGTCACTTTCTACTGTATTGCTCCTCTCTATACTTCTAATCTTTACATTTTTATTAGACATTTCATCATCGCTCAGTCTTTTGTTTACCTTTCGCTTGTCTGGCTGGGCCAAGTCTACTCCCTCCTCATTTCCTTCCATTTCCCTCAGTAATCCCTCCCCTTTTCCTCTTTCCCTACTTTCCCACTACTCCACGAGCAATTTCCCCCCCACCCTGTAAAAACACTAGGCACTTCTCTTTGCGTTGGGATCCACAGACTTCAGTTTTCTTCAGAACGTCATCCAAGCCGTCCATTCGCTGAAGTGTGTGTGTGTGTGTGTGTGTGTGTATGTGTATGTGTATATACATATATGTATATATATATATATGTATATATATATATATATGTGTGTGTGTGTGTGTGTGTGTATTATATATATATGTATATATATTCATATACATATATATATATGTATATATATTTTTATATATATTTATATATGTATATATGTATGTATGTATGTATGTATCCGTGCATGTATATATGTATGTATATATAATGTAAATAGATATATGAAATCACTTATTTTCACTCTCAATCTTTGTCTTCCTAAGGTGAGAAAAATAATTTCGTCTTCCTCTCTGTTTTGAGAGATGTATTTGTGTTTGTGTGCGTGCCCATGTATTTGTGCGTGCGCGCGCGCGCGCGTGTGTGTGTGTGTGTGTGTGTGTGTGTGTGTGTGTGTGTGTGTGTGTGTGTGTGTGTGTGTATTTGTGCATGCGTGAGTGTGCGTGTATGTGTGTATGCGTATTCACCTTGGTCTTTGGATCACGTGCTAGACTCGTGATCGACAGCTATTTCCCTCCCAGAAGTGAGACCAGAGCTCGTATGAGCGATCTATGGGTAATGCTATGACCTTACACGCACACACACACCCAACTCCCCGCCCACCAGAGTTGAAGTAACGACGCGAAGCGCAGCGGTACTGAAATTATTTCAGCCCTGGGCAGGATTCGAACCCGGAGCACCGTAGTGACCGAGTCGTGTGTTTGTGTTTGTGTGTGTGTGTGTGTGTGTGTGTGTGTGTGTGTGTGTGTGTGTGTGTGTGTGTGTGTGTGTGTGTGTGTGTTTGTATGTGTGTGTGCTTGTGTGCGTTTGTAGTGTTTCTACGTGTATAGTTTATTGTACGCATTATGCACATATTTCTGAATAATTTTGACAGACAATTTTATGTATGTATTTATTTATTTGTTTGTTTTTTGTAGGTTACAACACCAAAGAAGGTCCCTACGAGAAATCGTCTCTCTCCTCCGTTAATTGGGGCAAAGATTCTGGTGAGGTTCCAGCTTTGAATTGATTGTTTCCTGTCCCTTTATTCGTATATCGCATAAGTTTGTATGTATATATGTATATATATGTTATATATATATATATATATATATATATATATATATAATGTACATAAATATATATATATATACATATACACACACGTATATTATATATATATATATATATATATATATATATATATATACATGTATAGTTAGACAAATATAGATATAAAGTATTCTATTAACTTACTCTCATTAATAATTTTAAAATAATCTTTTTATCTCCCTCTTCCACCCCCTACACCCCTCCTTTCCCCTTTCCCTGCTACCCGTCCTACAACCTTTCCTCCGGATCAGACTACTCGAACAAGATCGACTTTGGCAGCGAGAAACTCCCCTCTCGCCCAGCAGATCACCGGAACCCTCTACAGCGGCAGCAGCACCGGAACTTAGGCCTGGAAGACAAGTCTTCCGGAATCAGGAAAGACGGTCCGGGCCGCCAAAACGCCGCCGGGGAGGTCGGGAGGGGCAGCGCTCCTGGCGCCACAAGTGAGGGCTGGCGTCAGATCACGTGGTTCCTGTGTTGTTCTTGGATAGTTACGATCATGACGTTATGGGGACTTTAGGGCGTACTTCCTCTCCCCCCTACCCCTTCCTCTCTCTCTCTCTTTCTCACGTTCGCCCTCTCTCTCTCTCTCTCTCTCTCTCTCTCTCTCTCTCTCTCTCTCTCTCTCTCTCTCTCTCTCTCTCTCTCTCTCTCTCTCTCTCTCTCTCTCTCTCTCTCCATTATCTTGTGGTTTT
>NC_134781.1:9904237-9906737 GCF_046742065.1 Oratosquilla oratoria | reverse complement strand
AAAAAAAGTTAATGTCTGCACTAGGGACCATTCAGTGTGTGAGTATAGATATATATGTACATAAACATATGTGTATATATATATATATGCATATATATATATATATATATATATATATATATATTCATGCAAAGTAGACCACTTTGAAAAAGAAACTAACGAAGCAGAGCGCTTTCGTATATTACATCTTCAGTACAAAAAGTACTTTTTGCACTGAAGATGTAATATACGAAATCGCTCTGCTTCGTTAGTTTTTTTTTTGTCCAATTGGTCTACATTGCATAAGTGAACACACGTACCCGTGTTCTTATTAGCATATATATTTATACATATATTATGTATATATATACATATCTATATATATATATTTGTATATATATATATATATATATATATGTATATATATACATATATACAGTATATGTATATTTGTATATGTATGTATGTGTGTGTGTATACATCCATACATATATACATATATTGGCACATGCATACATTCATACATACGTATATAGACATATACATATATACATACGTGCATACATACATACGTACATACATATGTATACATACACTCATATATACATACATACATACATACATACATACATATCTATATACATGAATACATACATACATGCAGAGTATACAAAGGATCTGTACAATTTTCCAAATTAAAAATAAACATTATTGTTGAAATATTGTTATATTTTTGAATTAATAAATCAATTTATGAATAGATAGATAACTACTTATTATAAATAGATAGATAAATACTTAACTAATGTATCCATAAAAATTGATAGGTGGAATATTAAGCAAAGAAACAATTATTAAGTCAATAAATGAATAAATCATTAAATGAATGGATAAAGAAACAAATAAATGAATGAATAAATGATAAGTGAACAAATAAGTGAATGAATTGATCAATATATAAATGAATATATAAATAAACTAGTGTTGAATAAATAGACAATAAATGAATGAATAAATAAATGCATGAACAAATGAATAAATAGACAAGTAGAAAAATAAATAAATAAATAAATTATTGAGTAAATAGATAAGTAAATAAATGTCGTATGATTTAGTGTACGGTAAAGAAACATTCCGTAAGAATGAGGTTAAGTAAAAATAAATAAATGAGTAAATAAATAATAAATGTTTCTGGTAGTCAAAAAACAAAGCAAAATATTCCAACTGTTTCAATAGGGAAAAAAAAAAAAAGAAAAAAAAAAAAAAACGTTCCGTAGAAGAAGACAAAAGTCTGAACCTTTCGCCGGAAGGGAAAGAACTCCAAACGTTTTGGTGGCGTGAGAAACACAAAAAACGTTGCAAACGTTGGCCACGAAATTAAGCCCGCTAACTCCTATTTAAGATTTTAGTTTTTATTTTCCACCTCATCACAGAGGTAGCTTAACATAGGGATGGTGCCAACGTTGCTCTACTCTCTTTTCTTTCCTTTCTTCTCTTCTCTTTTCTCTCTCTCCCTCTCTCTCCCTCTCTCTCTCTCTCTCTCTCTCTCTCTCTCTCTCTCTCTCTCTCTCTCTCTCTCTCTCTCTCTCTCTCTCTCTCTCTCTCTCTCTCTCTCTCTCTCTCTCTCTCTCTCTCTCTCTCTCTCTCTCACACACACACACACACACACACACACACACTTTCTCCCTTCTCTTCCAAACATTTTCGTCTGCCTCACCATCATCCCATTTTCTTTGGAGTGGACAGAATATAAGGTCAGGCCCCGTTTTCCTTTTGTGTGACAGCAATGGAGATCTCAAATTGTAATGCAGGTGTTTTGTTGGCCTCGTGCACAGTGTGAGTGGGTACGGACCAGGACGGGCGTCGCGGGAACCGGGAGGGCGCCGGCGCTAAGGAAGAAGGAGAGACGAGAGACGGAAGGATAAACGTGGTAAGGAGAGAGGGAGGAGGGAGAGAGGGAGGAGGGAGAGAGGGAGGGAGGAGGGAGAGAGGGAGGGAGGAGGGAGAGAGGGAGGATGGAGGGGGGAGGTAGGGAGGGGGGAGGCAGGGATGGAGGGAGGAATGGAGGAAGGGAAGGATGGAAAGAGAGAGGGATGGAGAGAGGGAGGGAGGGAGGGAGGGAAGGAGAGAGGAACGAGAGACGAAAGGATAAACGTGGCAAGGAGAGAGGGAGGAGGGAGAAAGGGAGGAGGGGGGAGGCAGGGAGGGGGGAGGCAGGGATTGAGGGAGGGATGGAGGAAGGGAAGGATGGAAAGAGAGAGGGAGGGAGGGAGGGAGGGAGGGAAGGAGAGAGGGAGGAGAGGCGGAAGGATAAAGGTGGTAAGGAGAGAGGGAGGAGGGAGAGAGGGAGGAGGGAGGGGGGAGGCAGGGATTGAGGGAGGGATGGAGGAAGGGAAGGATGGAAAGAGAGAGGGAGGGAGGGAGGGAGAGAGGGAGGAGAGGCGGAAGGATAAAGGTGGTAAGGAGATAGGGAGGAGGGAGAGAGGGAGGAGGGAGAGAGGGAGGCAGGGAGGGGGGGAGG
>NC_134781.1:9896737-9901737 GCF_046742065.1 Oratosquilla oratoria | reverse complement strand
AAGTCAATAGTGGTGAGAAAATATTTCTATTTACGAGTATAAGAAGTATTCTCAATACGTCTTCTGAGTGTGCGAGGGTCGATAAGGAAGGTGTTGGCAAGTTTTCCAAATCTCATTTTCCTTTTTACTCTAGAAGACTTTGGATCCCAATTATGGGTCATTTTCAGAGCCTTGAAGACAGTGAAGAGAGATCACAAAAAGGGAGTATGGAGCGTGACAGGTGGTATTTTGTACACACCAAAAATCCTTGGATAAAAGAAACACGGACATAGCTAGTTAGCTACCCACGGAGTGCCATTGAGCTACCAGCAGGTCGCTGGAAAAATATCCTCATTGATGGGAACACAAATCCCAGTAGTAGCTTGATATTAATGGAGGGTTTACCTAAGCGTATGAACATCCTAACCATTGTCTATCGAGTTCACGGTACAGAACAGAAGTTTAGGTTTTCAGTTGTTGTCTGGTAAGAGGATTGGCATGGGCGATATTGCTGTGACAAAAGATAGCTCCACCTTGTAAAGAGCACGTCATCCATTTAGACAGGTCGGTAGGAGCGGAACCTATACTACATGCCATGAATTAAGGCCACTGCAGTTACCAGTGCTAAAGAAATATTGATATAACAGGTTCACCTTCGGTATGGGAGGTACAATTTTTTATTACAAAGCAAGAGCATCCAGCTGTGTCATGCATGGGTATATATATATATATATATATATATATATATATATATTATATATATATATACATATCTACATATATACACACATATACTGTATATAATATACATATATACATTTATATGCATACATATACATATATATCTATATATACATATATATACAGTACATATACATACATATGTATATATACATATATGTATATATATATATATATAATAATGTATATGTATATATATATACATATATGTATATACATATATATATATATACATATATATATATATTTATATATACATATATGTATATATATATATATATATATATACACGTACATATATATAATATACATATGTATATATATTATATATATACATATGTATATATATGTATATGTACATATATATATATATATATATATATATATATATATAGACACACCCACACACATATATACATACATATATTACAAAGGATTACAAAGGCGGAGCATGCCGACAGGAGACCTTTTGGTCCATATCTAGGTCGGATGTGAAAACAAATCATAATGAAATAAAAAATATAAACTATAATAATGTAAATAACAAATAAAATACATAAATAAATGCATAGGTATAGTTAAATAATAAACAAACAGGTGAATAGTAAATAATAATTAATTGACATATAACCAATAATAAATGAAAATCAGACAGACAAATGATAACAAAACAAAAACAAATAATATAAAATAAATTATAATCATTACAGCATCTTGCTTAGGTATTTATCTAAATGATACTTAAAGCTTCGAACTGAACTACATTGCACTACCTGTGCAGGAAGTGTATTCCATTCATTAACTACACGGTTGGCAAAGTTGTTTCTACCTACTTCCAAATTGAATCTATTTCCGGACAGTTTGAGACCATTGTTTCTTGCCTGGTTCTCATTCAATGTGAAAATTTTGTCACTTTTGATGTTGTCAATTCCCTTTAGAATTTTAAAGACCTGTATCAAGTCACCTCTGAGTTTACGCTTTTTTAGGGAAAACAGATTTATATGTTTTAGTCGATTTTCGTATGATTTATTTTTGATATTTGGAATCAGTTTTGTGGCTCGCCGTTGTACTTTTTCCAGTCTGTCAATGTCTTTAATGAGATTCGGTGACCATACGGAAACAGCATATTCCAAATGTGGACGAACTAACGATTTATATAGCTTGTTAATGAGTGATGGACTTTTGAAATCAAAAGATCGCGCAATCAGTCCTAGAATCTTATTTGCTTTCTCAGAGGCTGAAATACACTGCTTGGATGATTTGAAGTCGTTATTGATAATTACGCCGATATCTTTTTCACTATCCACTTTTGTTAACAAATTTCCAAATAACTTGTAATCGTACTTACTGTTATTTTTACTTATGTGCATTACCTTGCATTTACTTGTGTTAAATTTCATTAGCCACTTTTCAGACCATTGCTGTAATTTATCTAAATCTTCTTGAATATCTAATTGGTTTGAGTGATCATTTGCCACTCCGCACAGTTTTGTATCATCAGCAAATTTGGAAACAGTAGATTTTAGTCCATGGTCTATATCATTTATATACACTATGAATAGAAGTGGCCCAAGAACGGAACCCTGAGGAACTCCACTTGTAACATTTTTCCATCTAGAAGTTGTTCCATTTAATACAACTCTCTGTTTTCGACCTTTCAACCAATTACTAGTCCAACCTAATAGGCTACCACTTCCGTGTAAAGCTAATTTAGTAAGTAGTCTTTCGTATGGGACGGTATCAAAAGCTTTTGCAAAGTCTAGATATATTAAATCTATATTGTTTCTTTTGTCATAATTCGAGACAACTGTGTTGTAGAATTCGAGTAAGTTAGTCACGCAAGAACGTTTCCGTCTGAAACCATGTTGGCTATCATTTATCAAACGGTTACTTTCTAAATGATATTCGATAGCATATCTGATGATAGTTTCCATTATTTTTCCTACGATTGAAGTCAAACTTATAGGCCTATAGTTATTTGGCTTCTTTTTGTCACCTTTTTTGAATATGGGAGTAACGTTAGCTAGCTTCCATTCTCTTGGGACATCTCCGGATATGATGGATTTCTTGAAAATAATTTCTAATGGAACAACAATGTCATTTTTCATTTCCTTTAAGATTCTTGGATGCCAACCGTCAGGCCCTGGTGTTTTATTAACTTTGAGTTTCTCTATACACCTTTTAATTTTTTCTTTTGTTATATTTACCGTAGTAAGTTTACCCTAGACTTTTCACAGGTTTCAGTTTGGAATTCAATTATATGTATATACATATTATATTATATATATATATATATACATATATATATAATATATAATATATATATATATATATATATATACACATATATATGCAGAAGAAATCACTTGAACGCGTGATTCTAGTATGCAGAAAAACCACTATGAACAAAAAAAAATGAGACCGAGCGCTTTCGTCTATTCAGACATTTTCAAGATTACATATATATATATATATACATATATATGTATATATACATATATATATGTATATATATACATATTTATATACATACATATATATACATATATGTATATATATATATATATACATATATATACATGTTTATATATATATATATATATATATATATATACATATATGTACATGCATAAATATGTGTATGAATGTATGTATGTATGTACGTATGCATGTATATACATATATCTATACATGTATATTATACATACTAATATATATACACATACTTAGAGAGAGAGAGAGAGAGAGAGAGAGAGAGAGAGAGAGAGAGAGAGAGAGAGAGAGAGAGAGAGAGAGAGAGAGGGACAGAGAGAGAGACAGAGACAGAGACAGAGAGAGAGAGAGATTAACAGAGTTTGAGATGCAGACAGGCACAGAAACAAGAGACAAAGTGACAGAGAAAGAAAGAGAAAGAGAAAGAGAGACAGGGATAACCAGAGGCAGACAGGCAGACAGTGCAAAGTTGCTTTATCCCGTTCAAACCTTACGCCCTCCCACGCCGACACGCGCACTGTTACGAGTTGCTAAACTACGAGTTGTTAAACTACGAGTTGCGAGACCTTACGTTTTGTGAGTCTATAGGAGTTACGAGTCTTTAGGAGATACGATTTTTACGAGTTACGAGTCTTTACGGGTTACGAGTCTTTATGAGTTACGAGTCTTTTTTACTAGTTACGAGTCTTTATGAGTTGCTATTTTTACGAATTACGAGTCTTTACGAGTTACGAGTCTTTATGAGTTACAAGTCTTTTTTTCTACTAGTTACCAGTCCTTATGATTTACGATTTTTCGAATTACGAGTCGTTACTAGTTACGGGTCTTTTTAGAGTTACGAGTCTTTATGAGTTACGAGTTTTACGAGTTATAAGTCTCTGCAAGTTACTAGTCTTTACGAGTTACGACTTTTAAGAGTTACGAGTCTTTACGAGTTGCGAGTCTTTCCGAGTTACAAGTCTTTACGAAATTCGAAACCCTACGAGATTGATTCTCATGAGTTATGCACGTAACCTTAAAAGTTACAAGATTTAACGAGATTTTAGATGAACGAGCTCGTTCGTTTTCTGAGTTCTGCGAATTAAGAAAAATGACATATTGGAAAATACGAGTCACGAGAAATGGTAACATACACCTACGAGACTTTCCTGTACATTGCAGTTTGATTCTCTACGAAAGATGCCACTGAATTCTACAATCTACAACTTACCCTACGAGAAACAACATTCAAATGACGAGACAACGAAGATCACAATTTACCAGCGCTTCTGTCCTTTTAAGTCCACTCTCTCATTCAATCAACCAGTGGAGGAATATCTGTTCATATCAGACTCCCAGGTAGGCACCATACCCATCCTGTCTCACGCCAAAGAGTTGCTTTTGTTTTCATACTAACATTCGTAAGTCAAAGCAAATTGAGTTTTTTGATTACTTACCGTAAAGGTGAAGTGATGACTTTATTCCAGATCCAATCGGATTCAGTTACATAAGAATGAAGGAGACTGCAAGAGACCATAAGACCTACACTAGGCAGTTCCATGTCCATCACCACCTATCGTCCCCATCCATAAAGTTTTCTAACCTTTTAAAACAACTGATAGTTTCAGCGCTTACTACATCGTTACTAAGTCTATTCCATTCGTTGACCACTCTATGGTCAAACCAGATACGCCTATTTCCTTCCTAAATCTAAATTTATCCAATTTAAACCCATTACTGCGAGTCCTGCCCTGTTTAAGTACTACAGGGCCTATCGTTTCCGAGACTGTGGACAGCGTATTACGTAT
>NC_134781.1:9881737-9886737 GCF_046742065.1 Oratosquilla oratoria | reverse complement strand
CGAACATATTAGAAAAAAAATTCACAATTTTTTTCGATAATTACTTTTGAATATCTTCGAAAGATATATTATGTTTGAAATATAATTTTTTCAGAGCCCATTATATACAAAGTTAATCAAACTAAGACAAAACAAAAGAAGCAAAACAAACCGAAAGTAGGCAATATAGGAAAACAGACAAAAAGTGAATATATATCAACACATACTCGTAAGCACACACACACACACAAACACATACACATACACACGCACAAACACACACACGCACAAACACACACATAATCACACACACATAATCAAACACACACACAATCACACACACACACACAATCACACACACACACACAATCACACACACACACACAATCACACACACACACACAATCACACACACACACACACACAAACACACACACACACACACAATCACACACACACACACACACACACACACACACATTCATACATAGACACAAAATCACACACACACACACACACAATCACACACACACACAATCACACACACACACACAATCACACACACACACAATCACACACACACACACACAATCACACACACACACACAATCACACACACACAATCACTCACACACACAACACAACCACACGCGCACAACACAACCACACGCGCACAACACAACCACACACACACAATCACATACACACACACACAATCACACACACACACAATCATACAGACACACACAATCACACATACAAACACAATCACACACAATCAAACACAAACATACACAATCATATACACACACACAATCACACACACACACACGCACACACACACACACACACACACACACACACACACACACACACACACACACACACACAACACACACCACACACACACACACACACACACACACACACACACACACACACACACACACACACACACACACACACACACACACACACACACACACACACACACACACACACACACACACACACACACACACACACACACACACACACACACAACACACACACACACAACACACACACACACACACACACACACACACACACACACACACACACACACACACACACACACACACACACACACACACACACACACACACACACACACCACACACACACACCCACACACACACACACACACACACACACACACACACACACACACACACACACACACACACACACACACACACACACACACACACACACACACACACACACACACACACACACACACACACACACACACACACACACACACACACACACACACACACACACACACACACACACAATCACACAAACAAACACACACACACACACACACACACACACACACGGAATCGTAAAAATTGTGAACCACTGAACTAAACTAAACTATTTGGTAAAGTGTGGTTGAGGGTGAGGCTAATTACAAACACAAGGGCTGTGTCTTCTTTATGTATTTGTAGTGGAGCGTAATGGTTATTCGCGAGCTAAGAGGTCAGGTTACCTGGTTTGCAGAAGTGGAGGTCCTGCATTCGTGGTGTGTGACCTGTATGTGTACTCTCTCGAGTGTAATGATGCACCTCCGACACGGACAACCCACGCTTGGGTAGCTTGGGTCGCTGGCCAATCATCTCCCAGAGTAGCAACCACGTGACCCAGCTTGCGTTGCGTGGGGGGGAGGGGTTACATCGTTAGGCATGCTTGTTTCTACACACGAAGGATAAAGGAACAAAGCGAACTCAATTCACGACAACATATCTCAAATTAAACTAAACAAACTAAATAAAACTAAACTGAACTAAACCAAACTAAACCAAATAAAACCAAACCATATCAAACCAAAATAAACGGAACTAAACTAAACAAAACAAAACAAACTAAAATGTGTGGAGGTGGGGCTTGCATCGCTGGGTACGCATGTCGCTAGACACGAAGGACAAAGGAACAAAGCCCACTCTACTCACCCCCCCCCCGTCAACAAACAAACAATGATCCCACAATATAAAAAATGGCGAGAAGGAAAAATTGGTGCTTACGTGTCGTAAGATGACAACTCAAGTGAGTAGTCCCCTTTAGACAACAATCACACCTAAAAGTCCTGTAAAGATCAACAGCGGTGGAATCCTTGCGAAAAGGGGCGTGAGGGAATCCATAGTAGATCACGCACATACGAGTATGAGTGTCCTCTGGATACAATATTATCATAAATACTAACAACAACTACGAGGATAGAGAGCGCCTTCGCACAATTTAGTATTGAAGAAACTTAAACACCGGTTATAAGGTTGCTACCAGTGACGGTAAGTTTGAAGGTTGCTACTAGTGGTACTAAGTTTGAAGGTCGCTACCAGTGACGGTAGGTTGGAGGGTCACTACCAGTGACGGCAGATTTGAAGGTCGTTACCAATTACGGTGTGTATGAAAGTCCCTACCAGTTACGGTAAGTATGAAGGTCGCTACCAATGACGAGATCAACGTCCACTCTCTCGAACGGACTTGTCACGTCAGAAAACGGTCTTAGTGATGCTGGGAGGTCATATGAGGACTTGCACGTGATGCAAATTTTGCAATTCTTTACAAATGCCTTTACATCCTTCGACATCTTTGGCCAAAAGGCGAACTTTTGCAACCGCTCAAGAGTGACTTGGGCTCCTCTATGACCTGTCATTAGGAGACAATGGGCAATGCACAATGCAGCTTTCTTAGCTCCATCAGGGACTACCAGGCAAAGTTCCTCTAACTGATATGCTTTTGCACCTGAGTGGTATAAAAGTCAGCCAGGGATTAGCACTCCTAAACAAGGAACCTTGGGCTCTACCCTCGTGGCTTCCTTGAGATTTTTTTTTTATTATTATTATCATTATTATTATTTCCCCAGTCAGTCATGTTCCTTCCGGATAGCTAATTGGTCTCATTTGGCGTGGTCCTCCTCAGTGTTTGATTTTTCCTGGCTACCTGTGGTTATGGACGCCACTATGAAGGCGTCCGTGGGGTGGTCAGCTCCCCGTATTCTAGAGAGCGCGTCAGCGACGATGTTTAATAGCCCTGGGATATAATTGACTTCGAGATCAAAATGAGTGATCACCATTTGCCATCAGAGAATCCGAGTGTTTGTGCCCTTAGGGGTGAAGAGCCAAACCAAAGGATTGTGGTCGCTCAGTAGTCTAACCGGGTATCCCATGACCAGAGGTCGATTTAGGGTGAAACCGTAAACCGCTGCTAACATTTCTCTTTCAACGGTACTATACCATCTCTCGTGTTCATTCAGAGTGCGACTGAAATAGGAGAGCGGCCGTCTCCTATTTCCCTAGTCCTCCTGCTGAAGCATACCCCCTATCGCTGATGCACTGGCATCTGTAGTGAGTAAGAAAGGTTTCGCAAAATTGGGGTAAGGGAGAGCCACCTAGTTAGGCGAGTTCTTTCTGGAAGAAGTGACACTTCTCTAGCCTCAAAGAAAGGTCTACCTACAGTAACGTCCATAGTACATCCTCAAGGTTCTTGAGGTGGTCGTCCCAAGTGGTTCCTAGAACAATGATATCGTCCATGTACACCATCACGCTAATTCCTAACAGCCCCGTCAGTACCTGATTCATCACCCGCTGAAAGCATGATGGGGCGTCTTTCAATTCAAATGTGAGAGATGTGAACTCGTAGTGACCCTGGGGCGTTGAGAACCCATTTTATTCGCGGCTGCTCTTCACCAGCGGGATCTGGAGATACCCGGATTTAAGATCCGATAGGGAAAATATGACGCTGGCGCCGAGACTTCGTAACATCGAGTTGATATGTTGGCGTGGGAACCTATCATCTACCATGTTTGTTCTTGTTTAGTGCTCGAAAATCGAGACAGAGCTGAACCATGTTGTCTTTCTTTACCATGGGAACGACAGGAGCATTATACGGGGATCGGGATGGGCGGATGATCCCCTTATGGAGTATGTCTCCTATCAGTTCCCGTATTTCTTCTCAGAATTTCTCAGGAACGGGGTAAGATTTGCGGTATCCATGCGGTCCAATATTCCTAATCTCATGAAAAAAGTGAGGCGTAACCGTTAGTGGATCCCCTGGTAAGACAAACATATTACCGTATTTGACCACTAGAGCCCTCAAAGTTAGACTCTCCTTGTTATTTGGGACGGGGAAGAAATTCCTTACTTCCCGTCTTAGTTTTTTTTCCTTCTTACTATATCCACACTCTCGGTTGCTCCCACCCCAATGTGATATTCCCTAGGAGTGTAAGTTCCCCAACCACGTGGTCTTTCTGGATCTCAAGGGCATCAGGTCCCAAGTTCAGAAACGGTACTTTGCACCAGGTTTTTCCTTCTTCCGTTCTGTGCAGTTCCACTTCTCCCTGGCCGAGCAGGCTAGCACCCTCAGCCATGAATAGCGCCGAGAATGCCTGACCTGCGGGAGTGAGCTTCTCTTCTCTCTCTAAGATCAATCCCAACCTCGATGGTTTTCATTGGGAACGTGGCTACCTCTCTTACTCCCTGGCGACTCTGTCTCTCCTCAAACATAGTGAACATTGGTGTTGCTGAAGCACTCGTTCCTGCATGAATTACTGGAATATCCTTGCCTTCAACTCTGAATGTTAAAGGACGGAATGTTAAACTCACCATGTGCGGGAAGGTAAACTACGTACGAAGCAATCATGTCAGCCAGGCGCAATGCGTATGAGGTGTCCAAGCGCCATCTATCCACCGAAGCGGGCGAGTAAAAAAAATTGCGGAATGCCTCTTTAAAATTTTCCCAATGGTTGGGATGTTTACCAAGTGCTAGCCTAGCGGACATAGCAGCATCGCCAACAGATTTTTGTCGGACGACACCGATCTTGTCGGTGTCGCTTACCTCTGGACTCCACCTTTCTTTCGAGAGACTAAGCCATGTTTGAACATCGTAGTATGCTGACTGCTTATCCGTCGGGTGTTGCATTACTCCCGTCGAAATGAACAAAGGAATGTCCGCTGTAGCCAGCAGCGCCTTGG
>NC_134781.1:9861737-9871737 GCF_046742065.1 Oratosquilla oratoria | reverse complement strand
AATACCCTCCCATAAGCCTTCCCAACTACACTTAACAAGCTACTCTACTCACATTTGTCCCCTTTTTCCTTGTAAAGTGGAACTATTCAGGCACTCCTCCAGTCCTCCGGCACTCTACCCTCTCCAGCAAACATTAAATAACCTCACCAGGCAGTCCACCAGAACTGTACCTCCTTTTTTCAGACATTCTGCATGACATCCATCCAGACCAGGCGCCTTACCTGCTCTCATCATTTCAACAACTGCCTTCACTTCATCCTTTCTTATTTCTCCTCCATTTTCCTCACTCATCACGGTCATTTTCTTAGCACTTCCCACTGCAACTACCTTTCTCTCCCTATCCTCCTTAACATTTAGCAACTCCCTAAAATACTCTGCCTATCTTCCTCTTAGTGCCTTCTCTTCCATTTTCATCTCTCCATCTACAACTTTTACCTTTTCTTCTCTAACTTGATTCACCTCCTCTTCCTCTCTTAGTTTCTTTCCAAAACATCTTTTTATTACTTTCAAAATTTTCTGTCATACTCTTACCCCATTTCACATCTGCTCTTCTCTTTACCTCCTTTACTTTATGCTTTACTTCTCTTTTCTTTTCTTTGTACCTCTCATATACATAAATACATATATATGTATTTGTATATATATATATATATATATATATATATATATATATATATATATATATATATTTATATATATATATATATTTTTATATATATATATGTGTGTGTGTGTGTGTGTGTGTGTGTGTGTGTGTGTGTGTGTGTGTGTGTGTGTGTGTGTGTGTGTGTGTGTGTGTGTGTGTGTGTGTGCACGCGCATGTGTGTGTGTGTGTATACATATATGTATATATATATAATATATATATATATATAGATATATATATGTACATACACATATATTCCATATATACTGTATAGTACTAATTGTTCTAGATTCATTAAATATTTCTTAATTCATTTTGTAAGCCATTGAAATCTTTGAAAATCTAATGGAATCTATGATCCCCCCGTCCAAAAATAGAAAAAGTAGGTGCACAAGCAAATAAATAAATAAATAAATAATAAATAGATAAATAAATGAATGAATAAATAAATAAATGAATAAATAAATTAATAAATGAATAAATAAGTAAATAAATGAATAGATGAAAAAATAAATTTTCTAATTAATAAATGAATGAATAAACAAATATATATATAAATAAATAAATAAATAAATAAATGAATGAATAGATAAATAAAAAAATAAGTAGATAGATGAAAAATAGATAGATAAATACATACTTGAATAAATAAACAAATAGATAAACATGTGTCCAAACCATCCCAACACTCTTTCATCCACCCCATCTCCCAACTCCCTTACCACCCCTGTTCTCCTCCTCACTTCCTCATTTCTCACTCTATCCAGTCTAGTAACCCCCATTATACTTCTCAGACACTTCATCTCAAACACATTCAAGTTCCTTCTCTCTTCCTCTCTCATGTTCCATGTTTCTGCTCCATACAGTGCTGTTGGCACAATCACTCCTTCATACAGTCTCCTCCTAGCAAACATTCCCAGATTCCTATTCCTCATTACATTTTTTAAACCACCAAGGCATTTACTCGCTTCTCTCAATCTACATTCTACCTCCACCTTCACTCCACCTTTTCCTGCCACATTTGCACCCAAATATCTAAAACTATCCACTTCCTCCAGTTGCTCTCCCTTAATGCTCACTTCCAGATTACTGCCACTTTCACCCCTTGTACATCTCATCACCTTACATTTACCCACATTTATCTTCAGCTTTCTTCTATCACATACTCTCCCAAACTCTGTCACCAGCTTCCTCAATCCCTCCTCCGATCCTGCCACAAGCGCAGTGTCGTCCGCAAACAACAGCTGGCTCACCTCCCACTTTTCTCCATTTTCCTTAACCATCTCCAATCCCTGACCCACTACCCTTGCATTCACCTCTCGCACCACCCCATCCATGTATAAGTTGAACAGCCAGGGTGACATAACGCATCCCTGACGAAGTCCCACCTTTACCTCAAACCACTCACTCTCTCCATTTCTAATCCTGACACAAGCTCTACTACTCTCATAAAAACTCTTGACAGCTCCCAGAAGCTTTCCTCCTATCCCGTATATCCGCATAACCTCCCACAGTGCCTTTCTGTCTACCCTGTCGTAAGCCTTTTCCAGATCCATAAAGGCCCAGAAAACATCCTTCCCCTTACCTATAGCTTTCTCACATATCTGTCTTACCACAAAAACCTGATCTACACAACCTCTACCTGTCCTAAACCCCCACTGTTCCTCACCAATTACTCCCTCTGTTCCTCTCCTAATCCTCTCAATCAAGATCCTCCCATAAGCCTTCCCAACTACACTTAACAAGCTAATCCCTCTGAAACTACTACATTCACACTTGTCCCCCTTTCCCTTGTAAAGTGGAACTATACACGCACTCCTCCAGTCCTCTGGCACTCTACCTTCTCTCCAGCAAACATTAAATAACCTCACCAACCAGTCCACCAGAACTGTACCTCCTTTTTTCAGACATTCTGCATGGCATCCATCCAGACCAGGTGCCTTACCCGCCTTCATCATTCTGGCCGCTGCCTTCACTTCATCCTTCCTTATTTCTCCTCCATTTTCCTCACTCATCACTCTCATATTCTTCGCATTTCCCACTGCAGCTATCTTTCCCTCCCTATCCTCCTTCACATTAAGCAACTCCCTAAAATATTCTGCCCATCTTCCCCTTACTGCCCTCTCCTCCATTATCATCTCTCCATCTGCACTTTTTACATTTTCTTCCCCACTTGATTTGCCTCCTCTTCCTCTCTTAATTTCCTTCCAAAACATCTTTTTATTACTTTCAAAATTTTCTGTCATATTCTTACCCCATTTTACATCTGCTCTCCTCTTTGCCTCCTTTACCTTTTTCTTTACTTCTCTTTTCTTTTCCCTGTACGTCTCATATGAATAAAAAATTAATAAATAACTGAATAGATGAATAGCTAAACAAATAAAAAGACAAATAACACAGCAAATATATAAATAAATAAATGAATAAACAAAGAAACAAAGAAATTAATGAGTCAATAGATGAAGAAATGCATGAATAAATAGATAAGTAAATTAATAGAAAAATCTAATAAATAGTAAAAAGTTAAATATATAAAGAAGTAAATGAATCATTAAGAGATAATTAATAAAAAATAAGCAAACACACACACACACACACACACACACACACATATATATATATATATATAAATATATATATATATATATATATATATATATATATATATATATATATATATATATATGTGTGTGTGTGTGTATATATAACCAAAGTAACCAAATTTTCGTACCTGGGAAGCGTATTGACAGAAGATTGTAGATGTGAAAAAGAAATAAATTCAAGGATAGCGATAGCCTAAAGCACGTTTCAGAAAATGAAAGGGGTTTTAACAAACAAGAAAATGTCTACAGATATAAGGAGAAGAACAGTTAAAACATTTATATGGTCAACACTATTATATGGTTCAGAAGCGTGGACAATCAGCAAAAAATTGCAGGAAAACTTAGAAGCAGCAGAAATGTGGATATGGAGACGAGTATTAAGAGTACCATGGACAGCGAAGAAAG
Source organism: Oratosquilla oratoria (assembly GCF_046742065.1). Taxonomy (NCBI): domain Eukaryota; kingdom Metazoa; phylum Arthropoda; class Malacostraca; order Stomatopoda; family Squillidae; genus Oratosquilla; species Oratosquilla oratoria. Next base: position 9,868,083 of record NC_134781.1, on the reverse strand, counting down.
GAAATGAAGAAGTGTTGAGAGAAATGGAGACAGATAGGGAATTGATGACAACAATAAGGAAAAGACAGTTGCGATTCTTAGGACATATAATGCGGAGAAAAGGGTTGGAAGAGGTGGTGATGACGGGAATGGTGGAGGGAAGGAGAGCAAGAGGAAAGCGGAGGGAGAAGTATATGGACTGGCTGATGAGGGCGACGGGAAACCAACTCAAACCAGCACAGTTGTTACAAGTCACTAGGGACCGTGAACGGTGGCGCTCCATGTTTACCGAAGTCCAATAGGATATGGCACGACGGTAAGGTAAGGTATATATATATATATACATATACATATATATATATATAAAAATATATATATATATATATATATATATATATATACATATATATATATATATGTATATATATACATATATATATATATATATATATATATTTATGTATATATATATATATATATACATATATATATATGTATATATATATGTTTATATATATGTATATATACATATATACATATATATATACATATATATATATATATATATATATAGATGATAGATAGATATATAGATAGGTAGGTAGATAGATAGGTAGATAGATAGATAGATAGATAGATAGATAGATAGATAGATAGATAGATAGATAGATAGATAAATAGATAAATAAATAAACAGATAAATACATTAACAAACTCAAAATCACTTTGTGAACGCAGAGTGAATCATAGTATTAAATATAAATCTTAATCTCTTTATCTAACCTTTACGTAACCGGGGTAAAATTTAGACCTTATCAATGTACATAACCAATGTGTGTATGTATGTGTGTGTGATTCACTATGGTCTTGGATCACGTGTTGGACTCGTGATTGACAACTATTTCCATTTCGGAAGAGAGCTCAGAGCTCATACATGACCGATCTATGGGTAATGCTGTGACCTTACAGGCACACACACACACACCCAACCCCCCGCCTACGAGAGTTGGAGTAACAACTCGGAGCGCAGCGATACTGAAATTATATCAGCCCTGGGCGGTACTCGAACCCGGACCGCCGTAGTGGCGGCCACGAACGCTGCCACCGCGCCATCGAGTTATGTGTGTGTGTGTGTATTCACCTTGGTCTTTGGATCACGTGCTGGGCTCGTGATTGACAGCTATTTCCCTCCCGGAAGAGAGCTCTGAGCTCGTATGACCGATCTATGGGTAATGCTGTAACCTTACACGCACACACACACACCCAACTCCCCGCCCACGAGAGTTGGAGTAACGACTAGGAGCGCAGCGATACTGAAAATTCTTTAGCCCTGGGCAGGATTCGAACCCGGGCTGCCGTAGTGAGAGTCGGAGACTCTACCACCCTCGCCTGTGAGTCGTGTATTATATGCCCAGACCCGGGATCGAACCGGGGACCTTTAGATCTTCAGTCTAACGCTCTCCCATCTGAGCTATCTAGGCACATCTAATAGTGTCCCAACTGAGCTATCTAAGCTCAGTTTTGTGTGTGTGTGTGTGTGTGTGTGTGTGTGTGTGTGTGTGTGTGTGTGTGTGTGTGTGTGTGTGTGTGTGTGTGCGCATGCATGCGTGCGTGCGTGTGTATGTATGTGTAACTCACCATGGTCTTGGATCAAGTGCTGGGCTCGTGATCGATAGCTACTACCCTCCCGGAAGAGAGCTCAGTAACGTCTCGCAGCGCAGCGACACTAAGATTATTTCAGTCCTGGGCGGGATTCGAATTCGGACCGCCGTAGTGGCGGCCGCAAACGCTACTACTGCGCCATTGTGTGTGTGTTTATATGTACAAGTAGACATAGGTAGACCCATTGCATTAGACATGTATTCGTATGTACGTTTTTAAATTGATGTTTTTTCAGACATGTATGTGTACATGTATGTAGACATGTATGTGGATGTGTGTACGCGTGTGTACCTATGTATGCAATGACAAACTTCATATATTTTTCTCATGTGAAACAATATTATGAATTTAGAAAAAAATAAATTTTATCTCATTTTTTCGTCTATTTATCAATTTTATTTTTTTCATTTTATTTTCTTTGTGTTTGTCCAATTCGTCTTGGATATCCATTTATTCACATATTTTATTTACTTTATTCACTCATACATAATTTATTCATCAGCTTATCTACCTATTCATTTATACATTTATTTAGTTAGTTATTCATTTGTATAATCACTCATTCATTTATGTTCTCATTCATTTATTCATTTCTTTGTTTATTCACTTATTTATTGATCTATTTATCAAATAATTATGCATCTACTTATTTATTTATTTACTTAACTATTTATCTATCTGTTCACTTACAAATTAATTATACACTTATTTTCCTATTAATTTAGTTATCTATATATTAATCTATTTATCAATTAATTTATTCATTAGCTTGTTGAATCGTTTTTATCTATTCAAATATAATTTGTTTCAGTTTTATTACTAATAGGCAAAGGTATTTTCTATCTAAAATAGAACAAATATTTAGGATCGTTCTTCCACGTCACCTTTACCCTGTGTGTTTAGACATCCGGGCGAATCCCGCGCAGTTTGAGCCTTGTGGTCCAGTACACAAATGCACAGTCTGATGAGTTGTAGACATAAAAAGTCTTTGAGTACACACTGATCTTTGCATAGAATCGAGGTGAATCCTTCCACTAGATTTAGCCAACATGATTTCCCTGGCCACTGCCCTTCTATCCCTCATCCCCACTAAAAATAATAAGAAAAAAAAAATAGAATAGAATAAAATAGAATAAAATAAACAAAATAAAATGAAATAAAACAAAATGAGATAAAATAAAATAAAATAAAATAAAATAAATAGAAATAAAGTAAGATCAAATAAAATGAAATACAAGAAAATAAAATAAAATAAAATTAAATTAAATAAACTTTACCTCAGTCTTTGAATCCCTTTCTTCATTTCCTTATCTTCTTTTCATTCCTACTTCCTTCTCCCTCTTTCTCCCCCCCCTCCATCCTTGTTTCTGCTACAATTCCTTTCTTCGTCCTTTCCTTTATTACTCCCTCACTCTCTCTTTTCCTCCCTCTCTTCTTCCCTCCCTCTCTCTCTTCCTCCTTCCTCCCTTTCCTCACTCCCTCTCTCCCTTACTTCTTCCCTCTCTTTCTCCCTTCCCACTCTCTTCCTAATGCCTTCTCCCTCCCTTCCTTTCTCTTTCCCTCCGTCCTTCTCCGTCCTTCCCTCTTTCCTCCCTTTACCTCCCTCACTTCCTCCCTCCCTCTGCCCCCCTCCCTTCCTTCCGCTTTCCCTCCTTCCACCTCATTCCTTCTCTCCCTCCCTCCCTCCGTCCCTCCCTTTCCCCCTTCTTTCACTTCCTTTACCTTATTTCTTATTTCCCTCCCTCCCTTACTCTCTCCCACCTTCCCTCCCTCTTTCCCTGCCTCTCCCTCATTCCTTATCTCCCTCTCTTCCTCCCTTCCTCTCTCCCTCCCTCCCCTCCATCCTCCCTTCAACACATCAGCTTGCGAAGCCGACATCTGTTTCGGTTTGTTTAAGTTTAATCAACCGGAATTGCCCACCAAACTGCGAAAAGCCAAAACACAAACCGAAAAAAAAAGTCATAATAATAATTTACCCTGGATTTGCAGGTTTGCTTTTTTTTCGGGGTTAACCGGATGGTCAGGTGTACAGGAAACCACACCAGTAAACAACTGGTGTGATGATTTGTACGATTTCATTTTGATTACCAGAGTCAACCATGAAACTATCCTCCTTAAATTCTCTTCTTTGCCTCCTCCATGACTCTATCTCTGCAAGGATGGAAGCGCTGGCTTTTTCCAAGGATTACTAAATATATATATATATATATATATATATATATATATATATGTATATATATATATATATATATATATATATGTATATATATATGTATATATATATATATATATATATATATATATATATATATCATAATAAAGTAGTAGCCTCTGTCTGTCTGTCTGATTGTTTATTTGTTTGTTTGTTTGATCACGAACTCCTCCTAGGGTTTTAGAGATAGACCCCCATAACCATATATATTCTGATACCCTATCACTCCAGGTACTTGGATAACTATATTTCATTTAATATATATATATATATATATATATATATATATATATATATATATATATATATATATATATATATATATATATATATATATATATATATATATTGGTTAGGCTTAAGGGTTAAAGTTAGGAGGTTTAGGTAGTATCCCCTTAAGTCGCGTAGTATTTTTTGTGACTTAAGAATTAATATGATTAAAGAAACCATTGTATGTATCCATAAATACTATTTACATTTGTGAAATTAATGATGCCACAAACAATGATAGCTTTTGTAAGAAGAAAGTATGTTTATGTAAAATGATTGTATAATTTTAGCAAATGTTGAAATATTGGTTATTTTCATTTAATTTTAGTGCGGGCGGAAATTGTTCATTCACAAACTCCTACGTTTTTGCAGATAGACCACTATAACCATATATATTCTGAAGATAAGTAAACTAGATACGCTTCTTTACCTTTTAGCTGTAGACATTTATTGTCAATCCACATACACACGTACGCAAAAGAATGTGTACACATTATATTTCTGTTTGTGTATGCATGTATTTTCAAACTAGGGTTTCCCAACCTTCGGGAGAGGGGGGCGCACACCTGGGAGGGGGAGTATTTAAAGCTATATTTAATTTTAAAAAAATATTTTGGGTAGGGTTAAGGGTTAAAGTTAGGTGGTTTATAGTGAGGGAACACGCCACTACTGTAGTTCCCCCTTAAGTTATTATTTTTGTAACATACGAATCAATATGATTAAAGAAACCATAAATATTATTTATATTTGTGAAATTAATGTTGCCATAAACCATAATAGCTTTTGTAAGAAAAAATCATGCAAATCTAAAATGATTGTATAATTCTGCCAAATGTTGAAATATTGCTTATTTTCACTTAATTTTAATGCGGGCGGAAATTTATTATTTACAAACTCTTCTTAGGTTTTTCCAAATAAACTTCTATAACCATATATATTCTGAAGATAAATAAAGTAGATACATTTCTTCACCTTTTAGCTGTAGACATTTATTATCAATCTACACACACACTCACACACGCAAAAGAATGTGTACATGATATTTGTGTTTGTGTATGCATGTATTTTCAAACTAGGGTTTCCCAACCTTCGGGTAGGGGGCACACATCTGGGAGGGGGAGTGTTTAAAGCTACATTTCATTTAAAAATATTTTGGTTAGGGTTAAGGGCTAAAGTTAGGTGTGGTATGGTTAGGTTAGGGATTAGTCACGAACTCGCAGCAACGCGCAGGTAATTTGGCTGGTATATATATATAAATGGACAAGTGGACAGCATCATGATTATTGTACATTCTGCAAACAGATGGATGAAGTCACGTGCATATGAAGGCATACACGTATCACATATTCACACATACAGTCTTGTACACATACACATACACGCATGTATACACATACACCAACACACACACACACACACACACATACACACTCTCACGCACACACACACACACACACACACACACACACACACACACACACACACACACACACACACACACACACACACACAACGGCACGGTGAGGCACTAAAGAAATTTGGGGAAAGCCTGCTTTCCCACCCTAGACACCGTCACTTCCTCCCTCCCGATGCTCCACCAACTCGCCACGCCACTAGACACAGAAATAGGCTCGTACCAATCAAAGCGCCAAGGACTGAGCGCTACAAAAACAGTGCCATCCCATCCATTGTGCACATAATGAACTCCATGTAAACTTGTACCGTGTATATACTCTAAGTTTTATATTTTTCATCAGCTTTTGTAATGTATTATTGTCAGTGTACTACTGCAATCAAAATAAACCTTTTATTATTATTATTTATTATTATCATACACACACACACGTGTCCAACACGTGATCCAAGATCATGGACAGTCACACACACACACACACACACACACACACACACACACACACACACACGAACACGCACTTTATTGAAAGTCTAATTCGATCCAGCAAGGTGTGACCACTACTCCTAAAGGAATATATAAGAAAACCGGACTACAAAGCTAGCAACCAAGAAGACCCCATATACAAGCAAGGAGACATGTGGGAAAATATAGAGAAAAAATTGGGACTCCCCACATTGGAAGAGCGAAGGGAGAGGGGCGACATGGTCCTACTTAGATCAGAGGAAGATATGGGGTGAAAGATGAACAAGAGGTCATAGTAACAATAAATGAATAAGTTAGGCTACGAAGTATTGCTTTCCTCATAG
>NC_134781.1:9841737-9854237 GCF_046742065.1 Oratosquilla oratoria | reverse complement strand
CTCTCTCTCTCCTCTCTCTCTCTCTCTCTCTCTTCTCTCTCTCTCTCTCTCTCTCTCTCTCTCTCTCTCTCTCTCTCTCTCTCTCTCTCTCTCTCTCTCTCTCTCTCTCTCTCTCTCTCTCTCTCTTTCTCTTTCTCTCTTGGCTGAAGTTCTGGAGGAAGTCTTTGGGGGAAGTCTTGAAGAAATAGTAGAAGAAAGTGTGTTGAAGGTTTAGAATAAAGTGTTGGTGGAGTTGGAGGGTGTATAGGTATTGGAAGGTGGAGGGGAGGTGGGAGAGGAAGGTGAGGGGGGAGGAGGGAAGATGGAGGGGGAGGGGAAGGGAAGGTGGAGGGGGAGGGGAGGGAAAGGGGAGGTTAAAACCTATGCGTCCTGCGTTCAATGGCTGTTAAATGCAGAGCACATGAGTACGGGCCTTGTATATTATCTCCTTGAGATTTAGTACGCTCGCTCCCTCTCGCTGGCTCTCTCTCCCTCTTTCTCACTCTTCCTCTCTCTCTCTCTCTCTCTCTCTCTCTCTCTCTCTCTCTCTCTCTCTCTCTCTCTCTCCTTCCCCCTCTCTCTCTCTCCTTCCCCCTCTCTCTCTCTTTCTCCCTCCCCTTCTCTCTATTCCCCCCTCTCTCTCTCTCTCTCTCTCTCTCTCTCTCTCTCTCTCTCTCTCTCTCTCTCTCTCTCTCTCTCTCTCTGTCTATATATCTATTTATCTATCTATCTATCTATCTATCTATCTATCTATCTATCTATCTATCTATCTATCTATCAAACTCTCTCTTTCTCTCTCTCCTTCATTATTTCCCCTCCTTCTACAATAGAATAGGGGACCAGAAGATGACTCAGTGAGTATTTAGAAATATGTATGACTAAAACTTCAAACCTAGAACTGTCACATGCGACTGTCTCAACAGGAAGCTTCTTTGCTTATTCCTTTTGCAAATGGTAAACAAACATGCCAGTACCTGCTAGCGGCGCCATTTTGGTACAAGTTGGTGACACCAGGAGTCCTCTAAACCCCAGAGACAGATGGTTGCGCCCATCATCGTCACCTGTTGGGAGTTCGTTGGTTGGATTCGACAGGATTTCGATGATAATCTTTCGTTTTCTTTTTCTTTTTTTCCTCCAAAAGCCTTTCTCCCTCCTCCCTCCCCCCTTTTCTCTCTCTCTCTCTCTCTCTCTCTCTCTCTCTCTCTCTCTCTCTCTCTCTCTCTCTCTCTCTCTCTCTCTCCTTCTCTCTCTCTCTCTCTCTCTCTCTCTCTCTCTCTCTCTCTCTCTCTCTCTCTCTCTCTCTCTCTCTCTCTCTCTCTCTCTCTCTCTCTCCTTCTCTCTCTCCTTCTCTCTCTCCTTCTCTCTCTCTCTCCTTCTCTCTCTCCTTTTCTCTCTCTCTTTCTCTTACTCTCTCTCTCTCTCTCTCTCTCTCTCTCTCTCTCTCTCTCTCTCTCTCTCTCTCTCTCTCTCTCTTTCTCTCTCTCTCTTTGTGTCACATATTTGGAAACTAAATAACAAACTAGGAAAAGCTAAACATATACGAATATTAGACACATTGTTAGACTGTTCTTAGACAAGTGTAGAATGCAGTTACCGAAGTTATCTTCAAATTCAGGTTTAGGCATGACAACAGAGACATTAAAACCAAAATAAATTTCATGAAATTTAAGACTTTTTCTTTTCTTTTTTTTTTTGCCATGTGCATCTTACAACCTCTTCCTCTATCGGTGACACACACTCGATACGGTTGTTCAAGCACAAAGGGCAAAGGTGACGGACCAATCCCAGGCTAAGAGTCTTCAGATGGACGCCCCTCGGCTTTATGTCGGTCATTGCGAGAACCAGTTTACATAACAGGACTCGTAACTGGAAACATAGAGGGAATGAGAGAGCAGGAGGAGGAGGAGGAGGAGGAGGAGGAGGAAGAGGAAGAGGAGGAGAAGGATGAAGGGTTGGGGAAAGGAGGAGTAGGACGAGCAAGAGGAGGAGGAGGAGAAGAAGGAGGAGGAGGAGGGGGAGGCAGAGTGATACGAGAGGGAGATTAGAAGAAGGAGGAGAGGGGGAGGAAAGTTGGAGATCAGGAAGAGGGGGAAAGAGGGAGAGGAGGAGGAGAGAGAGAGGGAGGGTTGGGGAGGAGGGGGAGTAGAAGGAGGAGGAGGAAAAGAGGAAGGATGAAGAGGAGGTGGTAGAGATGGGGAGGAGGAGGAGGAAGAGGAAGAGGAGAAGAAGGATGAGAAGGTGGTGGAGAAGATGGGGAACAGGAGGAGGAGGAGGAAGAGGAGGAGGAGGAGGAGGGGAAGAAGAGGGTGAAAAAAGAGAGGAACAGGAGGATAGGAGAAAGAGGAAGGGAGAAGAAGAGAAAAGGATGAGAGAGAGGAAAGGGGAGGGGTGAGAGAGAAAACAAAAGGGAAGAAGAGAAATAGGAAAGAGAGGAGTTGGAGATAAGAGAATGAGAGGAGGATGACGTGAATAGAGAGTAAGAGGAGAAGAAAGAGGAAGAAGATGGGAAGAGAGTGGGAAAGAAAAGAGATGGGAGAGGAGGAGAAAGGGGAGGAGGAGGAAGTGGAGGAGGAGGAACAACTGGAAAGAGAGTAAGAGTAAGAGGAGAATGAAGAAAAAGAAAGGAAGAGAGAGGGAGAGGAAATGGAAGGGAGAGGAGGAGGGAAGTAGGAGGATGTGAAAAGAGAGTAAGGTGAAGAGGAGGAAGAGGAGAGAAGGAGAAAGAGAGAAAGACTGAGAGAGAGAGAGAGAGAAAGAGAGAGTGAGAAAAAGAGAGAGAGAGAGAGAGAGAGAGAGAGAGAGAGAGAGAGAGAGAGAGAGAGAGAGAGAGAGAGAGAGAGAGAGAGAGAGAGAGAGAGAGAGAGAGAGAGAGAGAGAGAGAGAGGGAGGGAGTAGGAAAAGGAGAGGAGGGAGAGAGAAGGAGAGAGAGAGAGAAAGAGTGAGATACAGGGGGATGGAGAGAGGTGATGTTCTTCGAGTGACCAGTGGAGGCTGAGGGGGGGGGGAAGGTGGGAGGGGGGGGGAGACCCAAGACGGAAGACTGATGACGTTCTCAGAGTCTTAGTCACATTGAGAAACGATGCCACTTATGGGTATAAGGTCTCAAGGCCAAAAAAGTATCTTTCCGTGACGTGGGACCATCAGGAGCTTGATGTAGGTAGGTAGGTAGGTAGGTAGGTAGGTAGCTACTGTAGGTAGCCGACCCCTACCTAACACCTCCCTATACCCATCCCCACTCCACGTGGCTTTTTGTTATATCTGTCTATACACTTGGAGTTATTTCCCCTTATAAAGGGAGATAGGCAAGTCAAAGGGACTTATCTACTCTTACCCATCCTACTTCCATCCACCACCCTCTCATCTTAGCTCCTTAGCTTAAAAAAAAAAAAAAAAAAAAAAAAAAAAAAAAAAAAAAAAAAAAAAAAAAAAAAAAAAAAAAAAAAAAAAAAAAAAAAAAAAAATCCTCATCATCGGACCAGACACAAACCTTTTCGCTCTGTCTTATGACTTCATTATACCTGCCGCCCGGCGATTTTACTTAAGTAGGAGTGTTAGAAGTGATAGTGGTATTTAGCAATTCTGTGGCTCAATTCCTATGTCACCAGCAAATAGGGATAGGGATGAACAGCCGCCGGTTGTCATCTATCACTTCAGAGTTGATAGATATCTTGGGCCGAGATTCAGGTCTTTGGGCGATTCACCTCCTGATGGACGAGAGGGTGTTCATGGGCTTTGAAGACAACCGGTGGGGAGATGGTCCTCTCCGACGTCTGTTTCGCAGGTACTCATCGTTTGTCCCAGGTTGAGAATAAGGAACTCGATACGCTGGTTGTGAATGATCTGATCTGATGCGGCGAGAGAGAGAGAGAGAGAGAGAGAGAGAGAGAGAGAGAGAGAGAGAGAGAGAGAGAGAGAGAGAGAGAGAGAGAGAGAGAGAGAGAGAGAGAGAGAGAGAGAGAGAGAGAGTGAGAGAGAGAGTGAGAGTGAGAAAGAGAAGACAAGTTGGTGGTATGCACGGCTGTCGTAGTGGATCCCGCGAAGCCAAAGAAAACGGTCGAGTTCGCAGCGCGCGTGCTCGAGCTCGGAGACCATAACCAGTGGGACACCGCGCCTTCAGATTTATCCCGCTTTTATGACTCGACTATTTCATAAAATCCATTAGACCAGCAGCAGAAGCGAGTCAGCAACGAGTCGCCAGGGGGAAAGAGGGGGGGAGAGAAAGAGAGAGAGAGAGAGAGAAAGAGAGGCGGGGGAGAGAGAAGGGAGACTTAGGGAGAAAGGAAGAGGGTAAGTCTGAAAAGGGAGAACGACATACTCAGAGGTCGTCTTCGTTTTGCTCCTCGTTTCTCTCCTTGTTGGTCCGCATGTAACCTCTTCTCCTTTTCCTCCTACTCCTCCTCCTCCTCCCATCCACCCTCCCTGTTGCACTCCTCCCCCCTCCCCTTCCCCCTCCCCCCTCCCCTCTCACTCGCCTCGCTGCGTGTCACTCTGTCTTGCTCGCCCCGTTGCCCCCATAAGCTCCACCCTTCCATCTCACTCTCTATTTCTCTCTTTGGCTCTCTCTCTCTCTCTCTCTCTCTCTCTCTCTCTCTCTCTCTCTCTCTCTCTCTCTCTCTCTCTCTCTCTCTCTCTCTCTCTCTCTCTCTCTCTCTCTCTCTCTCTCTCTCTCTCTCTCTCTCATTTTACCGAACAACCTGCCATGGCTTCCGCATCTATTTCACGGCTGGCAGCACATACACCCTTTTAGAACTGGCCTACCTGCGCCATAATTCATATTCTTTATTTTTGCTGGCGCCAAGTGACTCTTTGTTAAGCCACTTGAAATGCGAAAAGCAAAGAAGACCGAAAACATAACCTTGTAGGATATAACTAAGGAGTTCTGAGCAGTGTTGACAGCTACTAATTGATGTGATAAAGCATAAGATAGTTCCCAGCAGCGATAATGAACCAGTATTAAGAAGTGTTAATTGTTATGAAAGAGTCCTACTAATAAACAATGCTAAGAAGTGCTAATTAGTGTAAAAGAGTACCAAGCGTTAGTGCTAAGCAACACTGAACAGTTTAGAATAGCATTGCTAACCAGTGTTAGACCGTGCCCAGCAGTGCTAAGCAATACTGCGAAGTAGACAACAGAAGCGCATCCTCTCCTCAAGAGTTTACGAGACCAAAGAGAGAATTTAACGATGGCGCGAAGATGCGGCTCCTGGGGGCTGCAGAAGATTCCGAGTGGCTTTAGGTGGCTGCATTTGGATGCATCAAAGCTGATGCTGGCGGCTTCAGGAGCCTTGAAGTGGCTGCAGGTGTACGGCTTAAGACTAATGCTGACGGATTGAGGTAGCTGTCTGCGATGTCATGCGACTTGGCGCCGCTTTAGTTGGCTCGAAGAAGCTCGAGGTGATTAAGTGGCTCCTAGATAATCAATATTATTGATACACTAGATTGACTAGATTGTTCCCCCCACCCGACATGGCTCCTTCAGTACTAACCCTAAACTGCTATTCAAATTGTATGTTACGGAATATTCATCATCAATATTAAGTGACTATTCACTCAAACGCCGATGGTATTCCTCACAATCTTTCCTCCGGCAAGCTCCCGCATAGACATCCTTCCCATGCTCTAGCCATGAGTTCTGTGGGCGTCCTCTTTGTCTCCTCCACTGAGGATTATAGCCTATAGAGAAGTGTTTCTTAACCTGGGTTCGATCGAACCCCAGGGGTTCGATGAGTCAGTTCCCGGGGTTCGGCGGTTTGGCGCATCTCTGAAATTGTCTGTAAGAGGCAACAGCAAAAGTCACATTGATTTGTAGTAAATAGTCATTATGTTCTTGTTTTGTGTGAAATTCATACTTTGTTGGTTTTGTTCTTTGAACACAGTGATTTCGTGTACAAATGATCTATGGTACAGTTTGTGCACTAATACAGTATATATTTCCTATGTTTTGAATTTGAAGAAAAAAAAACACATTTTATTTTTCCAACTACGAAGGGTTCGATGAATGCATGTATGAAACTTGCGGGGTTCAGTACCTCCAACAAGGTTAAGAACCACTGATGTAGAGACAACCCCGCGAGTAGGATCAACACCAGGGAAATTCGCCACATGCCCATACAGCCGGAATTGACGTTTACGAATTATACTGGTAACAGGCTTTGGTTAATCTTGACGGAACAACTCTAGATTTGAACTAAAGTAAGGTCAACCATATCCCTTAATTCTCCAAAGACATTTGGTGCCGAAACCGTCGTGGAGTCAGTATTCCTTGTCCATGCCCCACAACCGCACAGCAGGATAGGGATCATAAGTGACTTCAACATTTCGATCTTAGTTCTCTTACATAACACCCGACAAAATACTTTGGTGAAGTTAGTCCTCGACATTCTCACTCACACACTCATTTATTCACTCACAGAACAGCATGATCTCACGCTCTTTGGTCGACTCCTTAAGGCCCCATCTTCCTCTACTTGTATCCTCTCATCAGGGCCCATGCTTGAGATCTTCATATCTTTCCTCACATTATCCAGAGCGAGATTACCCAAAAGGACAGAAGCGCCGATAAACTACAGACCATAACTCACTTTCTCCAACCATCTTTTACTTGACTTTACGGACTAATGTCCATGGATCTTCCTGTCAAGACTTCTCTAGTAATTATTCCGTGTTTCATCCTGATGACTTGCCTTTTCTGTCTGAGTCGGTGGAGGTAGGTAGGTAGGTGATGATCCTGTGCCAGGATCCTGAAGCCTGAAGTCGTCACCTTTCAGCCACGAATTACCTTTGTAACTAATTGGTGACAACCCCGAGAGGTTCTTCGTGGCAATGGCGTCTGAGAACAGTCACCTGATTCTTCCTACACCAGACACCAGATTGTCGTCTGGAAGCCACGCTCATACACATGACCTCGTGAGGATGTCGGGTACGGGAAGATCGAAAGAGGGCTAGTAACGTCTTGTCCTTCATTTGGTTAGGTCCAAGCTGGTTTTACAAGTGTCTTTTTTTTTTTTTTTTTTTTTTAAGAACTTAATTATGGTGGAGCCCACCGCTGGTCTGGGTGACTAGGAGACGTTGCCCAGGGACGTTGTTTTGCTCGCATAGTCTCTCGGGTGGTGGAGCCTTCCAAGCGGCCCAAAGCCGTATATATACCGCGTGGGTAAGTCCCCGTGGTGCATAATTATCTCTAATTGCATTGGATTGGGTCAGGCCGGTAATTCAACGTCGGGTCACGCTGACCATCCAGGTATACGCGTCAGGTCGCACGTCCTTTCCTGGTGGGCGCCGCATGGTCTATACAACTTCTACTTCCCGCCTCCTTTGTGAAACGTCATGTTTCACATCCGTATACAGGAGCGCTCCCGAAGCTTGTCGGAAGTGTTGCTCCGGCAACTAGGCCAATCGTTTATTTAACTTGTATCATTTCTACTCACCAGATCAATTTTATCTCGATTTCTATGGCAAAATTATATAATTTTTTCAGGGCGGTTTAGAGCGTCGTTACTTGCGGCGGAGGTCGAGGTGACGGCAGTTCGAACACTGCCATCGGTGAGTTGGACCAAGGCCATGGTTAATTAAATTCCACACTACAAAGTTCTGATGAGGGGGAGGGGGAGTTCGCGACGTTCAACCAAATCATCATCATCCTACTGTCTACAGAAATATGAAAGGGATAGCAGGCAATTCTCAGGCCCTTCAGAACTCTGGCATCAATAAAATTGTCAATACATCTCTGTCTATATAATAACACTGCACAGATAATAATGGCATAGGCTAAACATCATTCTTGACACCGTTGTTATCCATCCTTAACCTTATCTCCTCGACAATCAGGTCGTTTGATGTCACTGTGGATCCTAAATATTTGAATGATACAGCTTCCCGAGTGTAGTCACTAATTTATTGGTCTACGTTAGTACATGGTCCTGTCTTCAATTTTTTTTTTTTTTTTTTTTTTTTTGTCAGGTATACTGATTAGGTAAACTGATGGCGTCTTCAGAAGTGCGAGGGTCTTGTATCTTCCTAGTCGCGAATTCGAGTCCCGCACCTCCCTCCAATGTCCACCCTACACCTTGCCCCTGCCGTCAAAGCCCATAGGGCAAAAGTGACCACCTCCTGTCGTATGACCCTCAACTTTTTGTTCTTCTTCTATCTTGTTCTCCAAGCCCGTCCTACCTGATACACATCTGAATTCTAAATCTGTGTCTTTTATGCTATGCATGAAGGCATCGCATGATCCAACGCAGGACCGGACTAACCATGAAAGAAGACAAAGCAAACCCTTCCCCCTTCCCCTTCCCCTCCCCTCCATCATTCCCAACCTCCACCTCTAAGTTGATAGTTGGAGATTGATAGAAAAAAAAATGCTTTAACAGGTTGCATCCATCTTGCATAGATTTCTTCTTTGTCCACAATCATGTCACCTTTTTTGTTATTCCTCATTAACTCACCCTTCGGCTAATATCCAATCCTCACGTTTTTTAGCACTTTCAAATGGGATCCTCTCTTTCATCCCTGGACCATGTTCTTTTCTATTTTCTTCTGCCTCTCTTGTAGTGCTTTTCTTCTTTTCTCTGTTATCTGTCTTTGCTCCCTTATCCTTTGCCATCCTTAGTCAGCTTCTCTTTTTCATAAATTCTCTATTCATCCACTCTTACAAATGTAGTACTTATGTATCTATCTATATGAATATATGTGTGTATGTATGTACAATATACTGTATATATGTATATATATATATATATATATATATATATATATATATATATATATATTTATGTGCATATATATATATACATATATATATGTATATATATATATATATATATATATGTATATATATACATGTATATATATACATATGCATACATATATATATATATATATATGTATATATATATTTGTATATATATATATATATATATATAAATATATATATATGTATATATATATATATGTACATATATGTATATATATATATATATACATCAATGTATATATGTATCTATATATGTATATATATTTATTTATATATATATATATATATATATATATATATATATATATATGTATATATATATATATATATACATACAATATCAAGGATTTTTCCCCCTTACAAGGGAGGTAGCCAAAAAGGGAAAGGCATAAAATCATTTCCACCCATTCCATCCCTGAATAAACTCCACACCCCTACACCCTCCCTCTTATCTGAGCACATCCTGGATGACGGGTCATCCCTGCACCTTGACCACTGTATATATATATGTATATATATATATATATATATATATATATATATATATATATATATATATATATATATATATATATATATATATGTCTACTGCCACTTTCACCCCTTGTACATCTCATTACATTACTTTTACCCACATTTATCTTTAGCTTTCTTCTATCACATACTCTCCCAAACTCTGTCAACAACTTCCTCAGTCCCTCCTCCGATCCTGCCACAAGCGTTAAGGGAGAGCGACAGGAGGAAGTGGATAGTTTTAGATACTTGGGTGCAAATGTGGCAGGAAAAGATGGAGTGAAGGTGGAGGTAGAATGCAGATTGAGAGAAGCGAGTAAATGCCTTGGTGGATTAAAGAGTGTAATGAGGAATAGACATTTGGGAATGGATGCTAAGAGGAGACTGTATGAAGGAGTGATTGTGCCAACAGCACTGTAAGGGGCAGAAACATGGAACATAAAAGAAGAAGAGAGAAGGAGTTTGAATGTGTTTGAGATGAGGTATCTGAGAAGTATGATGGGGGTTACTAAGCTAGATAGAGTGGGAAATGAGGAGGTGAGGAGGAGAACAAGGGTGGAAAGGGAGTTGGGAGATAGGGTTGATGAAAGAGTATTAGGATGGTTTGGACACATGGAAAGAATGAGTGAAGAAAGACTAGTAAAAGATGTATGGAAGGCAGATGTGGAGGGAGTGAACATGAGGGGACGTCCTAGGATGAGGTGGATGGATGGGGTGAAGGGGGCTTTGGGGAAGAGGTGAATGTCTGTTGAGGAAGGACGGGAGAGGACAGAAGACAGGGGTGAATGGAGAATGGTTGTATATGGATGATGTTGTGATGCATGAGGTGAAATGGGCGGAGGGATGGGGGGGTGAGGTAGTATGTGTGAGCAAAATTTGACGCAGCCCGAAGGGATTTCTCCCCGTCTTCTCTTTTTATGCAGAGGGGGACGGAGAGAGGGGGGTCGCCGATTTAATGAAGCGGCATTGCTGTGGATATACTGTGTCTTGCGACACTGCTTCTGACCCAGGGCAGTGGACAAGGTGCAGGGATGACCCGTCATCCAGGAGGTGCTAAGATAATAGGGAGGGTGGAGGGGTGTGGAGTGTATTCAGGGATGGAATGGGTGGGAATGATTTTATGCCTTTTCCTTTTTGGCTACCTCCCTTGTAAGGGGGAAAAAGCCTTGGTATATGTATGTATGTATATATATATATATATATATATATATATATATATATATATATATATATATATATATGATTATATGTATATATATACATATGTATATATATACATATGTATATATATATGCATATATATATGCACATATATATATATATATATATATATATATATGTATATATATATATATATATATATATATATGCTTGTAACCATGAGGAAAATAAAGATAGGAATACTGAACGTTTTCGTCTATTAAGACATTTGAAAATGTCTTAATAGCGAAATACAGCAGAATAAGAATTTAATCAACTAAATTGAAATACAACAAAATCTGATAGAATAAAATAAGATTAAATAGAATAAAATAAGCTTAAGTGAAGTTAAAAGTTTTCCATTATACTAAAATGGTTAACATTTGGGATCTACGACAAAAAGACATCTAGTAACAGCCAGAATAAATACATAACCCGAACCCCCGCAGATAAAGAGGATTAATCTTGATGAACCTAAAACCTTTGAACAAGGTTACATGATAACTTCGGGGTTTAAACACGTCGGAACACAGGAAGAAAACAATTGCCCGGTAGTCAACGATGCTTTTGTCAAGAGAAGGGGCATGGGAGGGGGAGGGGGAGAGGGGGAGAGGGGGAGGAGGAAGAGAGGAGGGGAGGGGTTGAGGGAAGAGTGGGAGGGGATGAGGGAAGATAGGAGGGGAAGGGAGAAGAGGAGAGGGGAGGGGGCGAGGGGAGAGGGGGAGGGGTAGAGGGAAGACAGGAGAGTAAGGGGGAGGGGGAGAGGGGAGTCTGGAGAGAGAGGGAGGAGGGAGATGTGGGAAGAAGGGAAAGGGGAAGAGGAAAGGGTGAGGGTGAAGGGGGGAAGAGAAGAGGGGGTGGGAAGGGGGAGGGGGAGGGAGAGAAGAGGGGAGGGGGAGGGGTAAGAGCGGAGGGGAAGAAGACGGACCCGCGGTATGCTCAGCAATGCATGAGCGTGGGGGGAATACGCTTGGTGACAAAATGCTCCCAAGCACTTAGGCATGCAGGGCAGGAAGAGGGGGACGGACGGGGGGAAGGGAAGGGGGGAAGGGGGGAAGGGGGGAGGGGGGAAGGGGGAGAACATTGCAAGCACACGGGGTTGAGAAATGGGAGGCCCACGCGAGCTCATTAAATGCTGGGAGGAAAAACAAAGATGGAAAAATGGTTGAAGCCACCTCCCCCCCACACCCACACCCCCACTATCCCCACCCCACAAGTCCAGTGGCGTACTTGAGAGACTTAGTCCTATCTAAAGGCCTGGGTGGTTTTATTCTGATCGTGAAGGAATAAGAGAAGGAAAGAAAAAAAGAGGAAGGTGAGAAAGAGGAAGAAGAAGAGGAGGAGGAGGAGGAAGAGGTGGATGAGGAAAAAAGTAGGAAGAGAAGACGAAGGAGGTAGAGGAAGAGAAAGAGGAAGATGAGAAGGGAAAGCAAGGAAGGAGGAGGAGGAGGAGGTAGAGAAGGAAAATTAGGAGGAGAAAGATGGCAAGAGAAAGGCGGAGAAGTAGGAGGGTAGGAAGAAATAGAGAAGGAGGAAGATGAAAAGGAGGAGGAAGATGACGAGGAAGAGGAGGAGGCCGTGACAAGAAGAATGATTAGTAACTAGACTAGCCTCAAAACAATAAAATCGACGACGATGATAAAACAATGTTTCATCTTTGTGAAGATATAGTTACCTATGGAATATTAAGAAATTCCCTTCTGTCGCGCGCCAGGTGATTTTATTCAGCTTACGGAAACCTTTCCTTTCTGTTGCCGCAAGACTCCTTTCTTCACGCCCTCGGGATGTCTTTGGTAGGGACGGGTGCGTCTGTGGGCGTGAGGCGTGGGCGGAAGTACTCTTGTCACTATTCGACTCACGCACGAGTCCGCGACATTCGCTCCTTAACGATTGTCGGGAGGTCACGTGTGAGGACCCACTTAATGAGGTCTCGTTAGGTTCCCCGCGCTTGTAGGGGATGATTAGGTGACTCTCATGCACTTAGGAGGATCTGGGGTAACCTGAGGTGTTGGTCTCATGCGCTATGGTGGGCTTAAGGTACTAGGGTGGATTTGAG
>NC_134781.1:9821737-9826737 GCF_046742065.1 Oratosquilla oratoria | reverse complement strand
AAACAAAATCCTGACCAATTCATCATTCCTACACAGGCTTAGGTTCACCGTTGACTCAATGGGCAGAGCTGCAGATCCTGTAAGCTGAGTGACTGTCCGAATCCCCTGCCTCTCCTAGTCAGGCGAAAGCTTTACAAGTAAAATCAAGAAGCTAGTATTGTCTTCACATTCATTCCAGATGAAGTTTGAACACATAATAAGACAACTCAACGATATTCAACGTTCAAGTATTAGAAAAGTTGAACATGTCAGCAAGAAACTCGTGAATGCAGAAGCTGCTGCAAAGTTTAATCAAATGTATATATATACAGTATATGTATATATGTATATATATATGTATATATATATGTATATATATACATATATGTTTATGTATACAAGTATATACATACATATATATATATATATATATATATATATATATATATGTATGTATGTATATTGGACAGAAGGACGACAGAATGAGTGGAAGGGTGGTGAGATAAACACCGAGTAATGTTGGAGTGTAAATTTACTGACGTAGCATGTAGCAGCTGTGAACTGAGCTACTTTGGAGAAACTGGGAGAGGTCTACGCAAGCGAACATACGAACACAAGAACGACCTAAAAGCCCACCGCACTTCCAACGCATTGGTGGTTCATGTGGACCAACTTGGACACCTTCCCAACTGGAGCGGGGTAGAGATTTTACAATAGGGGTTAGAAAAGAAAAAGAGAAAACTAGTTGAGGCAGCATATATAGCATCTCAGCCTTGCCTTAATCACAGGGACGGATTCATCAAACTGTCTCAAATGTCCGGACGACTCATCCGCCGGGAGATGAGGAAACAAGCGGACTCGAGTGGCGTGGGTTAGCAGGAACGCGGACATGAACGCGTGTATATATATGTTGATTTTATGCTTATGTACTCATACTCTGAAGAAGTCATGTTAAGGACGAAACGTCAGTAAATTTACACTCCAACATTACTCGGTGTTTATCTCACCACCCTTCCACTCATATATGTATATGTATATATATGTGTATATATATATATATATATATATATATATATATATATATATATACGTGTATATATATATATATATATACATATATATATATATATATATATATATGAGAGAGAATGCGGGTGGGGAAGGTCAAACGAAGATGTGTTAGGAATAGAGTTTATTGCCCTAACGTTTCGACCAACTTGGTCTTCTTCAGAGGACTACAGCATTACAGACGGATCACAATTCTTATATTCGTAGTGAGAGGGAACCCGCCAAGGTATGATATTCATGTTTTCCCTTTGGCTAACGATTTAATTTTTTTGTCTCTTTCTGCTTTCGTGAGGAATTTAAATCCGTCTCTGTCGTTGTTGTTCTTGTTGGCGGCGATTTGTGCAGCTTCCAAAGTTTTTCTCATTTTCTTCTCAAAATCCCTCGTGTAGAATTTCTGCGTTGTTCCAATCAGGTAGATGTCCACATTTGTCCAGGTGACGAACCAGGGAGTTAGATGTTCTATGAGCCCTGAGATCGTTTTTGTGCTCATTCAAGCGTTTTATTGAACCCTCGACCTGACTCACCGAATAAGATGATGGACAACCGTTGCATGGAATACGGTAAATGACACTGGAGATTATTACGCATATTGTTATGTTTCTTAAATATTTTTCCTATTTTATTGGAAGATATTTTTGCTATATTTATTCCACCTTTTTGACAAATAATCATCAATAGCTATGGTGTTTATAGAATTAGGGACAGAAATAAAATGAGACTTATCCTTTCCCGTGGTTCGGACGTTTGAGCCATCGTAGATCTTCTTGGCTTTCCTCGTTGTCCTGGTGATCAAACCTCTGGGGTATTTCAGCTTCCTAAAGGTATTCTTGATGTAAGTAAGTTCATCCTCTAGGAATTCTTCACTGCAGATACGAAAAGCTCTGAGAAAGAAACCTATTAGAACACCCGTTTTAACACGTCTGCTGTGTGCTGAAAAATAATGGACAAAGTCGTCCCTATTGGTGGGTTTCCTGTACACCGAGAAACTTACCTGTTGAGAACCTCTGTGTATCAACGTGTCTAAAAATGGTAAATTACACTCTTTTTCTAGTTCAACTGTGAATTGAATGTCTTTATTCACAGCGTTGAGTCTTCAGCAAGTGTCCTAATAATTAAATCGTTAGCCAAAGGGAAAACATGACGCTCATACCTTGGCGGGTTCCCTCTCACTACGAATATAAGAATTGTGATCCGTTTGTAATGCTGTAGTCCTCTGAAGAAGACCAAGTTGGTCGCAACGTTAGGGCAATAAACTCTATTCCTAACACATCTTCGTTTGCCCTTCCCCACCCACATTCTCTCTCATTTGTCTGAAATAATCTTATATATATATATATATGCATAATATATTATATATATATATACATATATACATATGTATATATGCATACATTATATATATATATATATATATATATATATATGATTGTGTGTGTGTGTGTGCACGCACACACACACACACACACACACACACACACACACACACACACACACACACACACACACACACACACACACACACACACACACACACACACACAATCACGTACACACACATAAACACATACACACGCGCGTGCGCGCGCGCACACACACACACACACACTCAAACATATCTAAATACACACAAACACACACACACATACACACACACACACATATACACACAAACACACTCATACACACACAGAAACACGCACACACACACAAACACATTCACAAACACACACGCACACACACAGAAACATATTCACAAACACACCCACACACACATGCACACTTACAAACATACGCTCACAAAGACACACACATACACACACACACATACACATACACACACACAAATGCACACACACGTACACACACAAATATATCCCATCCCCTATATGGGATATATATTTTACTAATCCTTACTTTGATCTATTATCTACCCTGGCGAACTATCTCGCTAGTTCCCTTCGTTCTCATGTATATTCATCAACATAAGACGGAAGTAAGTTTGCCGAAAGAATACGATAGTATATGAAAAGTATATCTGTATGTCTCGTTCGCGTATTCTGTAAAAGTATTGCCTACGTGCTTTGTTGACTCTCTTGAACTGTGACGTCACATCCTCTTCGTTGTGACGTCATCGATTGTGTGACATTATCTGTCATGTGACGCCATTACATCGTTGACGTCATTTCCTCTAAGACGTCATCACATTTGTGGTGTCATGGCTTCTGTGATGTCATAGCCTGTGAGACGTCATCATATTTGTGACGCCATCCTATTTGTTACGTCATTACATTTGTGCTACCCTCTGTCATGGTATATATGACGTCATTGTCTATGAGACGTCATCATCTCTGTGACGTCATTACATTTGTGCTGCCTGCTGCTATGGTATCTATGACGTCATTGTCTCTGAGACGTCATCTCCTCTGACACGTCATCTCATTTGTGACGCCATAGTCTTTGTGACGTCATCGTCTCTGTGACGTCATCGTCCCTGTGACGCCATCGCTTCCAAAGAGAATTCTTGTCCCCTTTAATTGTCTGACGCAGCGATTATATGCTGCCAACAGGCTA
Organism: Oratosquilla oratoria; assembly: GCF_046742065.1. NCBI lineage: Eukaryota > Metazoa > Arthropoda > Malacostraca > Stomatopoda > Squillidae > Oratosquilla > Oratosquilla oratoria. The sequence goes on along the minus strand of NC_134781.1, from coordinate 9,823,119 downwards.
TGGCGGCTCTGTCGCCAGACGATTTTATTCACCTGGACAAAAGGTGAGCAGGCCCTGGATCGATTGGCCGCTTGGCTTTGCTTGGCCTCGCTTGGCCTCGCTTGGCCTCGCTTGGCCTCGCTTGGCCTCGCTTGTCCTCACTTGGCGTCGCGTGGCCTCGCTTGGCGTCGCTCGGTCTCGCTTGGCATTGTTCGGCGTCGCTTGGCGTCCTACGGCGTTGCTTGGCGTTGCTTGGCTACGCTTGGCGTTGCTTGATATATGATGTCGAGTAACGAATGAATGAAACCCTCTTGCGGATTTTCCTTCGACACTTGGAACTACCGGTAACTGCCTTGTTACTCGTGCACACTTCTTTGACCATTGACCACGCTACTGCCCCTTGGTCGGTACTTGCTATGCTGAATATCATATAGGTCAGCTGCTTCTTGTTCGTATGTTTTTTTGTTCTTATTTTCTTTTATATTCATTCTTTCATGTGTTTATTTTCGTTCTTCTATTCGTCTGCTTGTATATTTATATATTTGTTTATTTATTTGTTTACTTACTAATAAATAATCATTATTATTAATCAAAATGATTAATAATTAAATTATCAATTATATTTATTTATTCATTTATATGATAATTTATTCAGTTGTCTGTTTATTGTCTATCTATTAATTTCTTTGTTCATTTGTTTGCTTTTTCATTATATATATTATCTGTTTATCTATTTATTCATTTGAAGTGGTTTACATATTACCCTTTTCCTCTCCCTCCTTCTCTCCTTCCTCATCCTCTTTCCCTTCCATCAACCCCCCCTCCCTCCCTCTCTCTCTCTCTCTCTCTCTCTCTCTCTTATTCTCCCTACTTCTCTCTCTCTCTCTTATTCTCCCTACTTCTCTCTCTCCTTTCTACCTTCTTTTATGCTCCTCTCTCCCCTTCCCTCTCTTCCTACCCTTTTCCTCTCCCTCTTAACCCGCACCAGTTCCTGAGGATGTATTCTGCATTCACGACCCAATCGAATCTTAGAATGATATTCCCCCTCTCCAATAACGAAGAAAGATGAGGGTTAAGTCTTTCAAGTTGTCAAGTGATTTATAGATAAATGACCACCAGTAGAGACACAAAACTCAGTGATTTCATCGTCCGGGGAAAGCTGAGTGGCTTAAACCAAGGAAGAATCCTGTGTAAATCTTAAGGATTAAGGATGTCTTGAGAAAGTGTGAGTGGGAAGAGTGAGGAGTGTTGTCTGTGGCATGTGGAACGTACAGACCCCGACATGGGTAAGTGACGCACCCCCCCCCCTCCCACTACCTCCACCTTCCACATGTGATGGTCACTAGCACGATTCACATGTAACATTCATCAACAAAACAACGTTTATACACACATCATTCATA
>NC_134781.1:9811737-9814237 GCF_046742065.1 Oratosquilla oratoria | reverse complement strand
AGAGAATGAAGGGGTGGAAGGGGGAGGGGGAGTGTGGAAGGGGGAGGGTGAGTGTGGAAGGGGAAGTGGGAAATGGTTAGGGGGGGAAGGAGGAGGGGGTTTAGGGGGTGATGATAAAGCAGGGCGCGTTCTGGTTCAGATGATAAGTTTAAGCTCTTGGGGGATTAGCGCCGATGACTGGCGCGTTGCCGGCCCCCAAGAGATCATTGCGGGGATTTATTATGTGGGACTTCTTTCCTTCCGTTGTGGGATTTTCTCCCTGGGTTAAGGCGTGCGGGATACCTCCCTCCCACCTCCCACTCCCTCCTCCTTTCATCTCTTTCAAGACAGAGAGACAGATAGAAAGATAAACAGGCGGGGGATACAGACGGTGAGACAGGCGGGAAGGCATGGACCCAGACACACGCGCGCACACACACACACACACACACACACACACACACACACACACACACACACACACACACACACACACACACACACACACACACACACACACACACACACACGCACGCACACACACACACACACGCGCGCGCGCGCGCGTATCTCTTTTGCTATCTTTGGCCTTTTCTATCGTTGGTTTGGTATTTCGCATTTTTGCTCTCTTGAGCTCGCTCTATTTGTTCTCTCATTCTGTCCTGCTTCATCTCGGTCTAATAAGTTCTCTCGTTCTATCTTTCTTACTCTCTCTCTCCCTCTCTCTTTGTCTCTCTCTCTCTCCCTCTCTCTCTCTCACACACACACACACACACACACACACACACACACACACATATATATATATATATATATATATATATATATATATATATATGTATATATATATATATTTGTATGTTTATATATATATATATATATATATATATGAATACATATATTCATATATATATATATATATATATATATTGTAAGATTTGTCGGCTAACTGTTTTTATTGTAACAAATTTGTACAAAACTACAAATATACATAAATGCCAGCCAATAACAATAAATATACATAAGTACCAAACAATATGTTGAGTCGTAACTCTCACATCATAAATTTGACATCAAATACATAATCATCACAAAATTTCACATAGAAATGACATCACATACTAAAGCAATATCGACTCACCGACTCGTGCGTCTTCCATGGTCCCTGCGTCCGTTGACTTATTTGACATTACAATGGTGAAGTGGTGACTTTGCGACAGTATACGTAACTTGTCCCTCCCTCTAACAGTGTATAACCCACATATTGGGCGACTCTTTGACCAATGCCAGTTAGAGAGAAGACGACCTTGCCATTGTTGCCCACACACACCATCTCCCTTTTCTTCCCCCACACTTGAGCAAGTCGACGCCGGTGACGGGGGGAAATGGTACAACTGATCGTACCGTGACCTTATTGACGGACGTACAATGCACAAATTATTTTTTCCACTCTTGATTTTTATACAATAAAGGCAGTAATACAATTTTACGTCTATGGACGTAACATGTATGTATATATATATATTATATATATACATATATATATATATATATGTATGTATATATATATATATACATATATATATATATATATATATATATATATATATATATTAGGATTAGGAAAAATAGAGGATTTGAGGGAAGAAGGAAGCTTTGAGAGGACAATCTGGAGAAGTGTGCTGGCCTCATTGACAGGCTGAAAGCCTACCTGGGAGCAGAAATAAGAAGTAAGAAGTATATATATATATATATATATATGTATATATATATGTATATACTGTATATATATTTATACATATATATATACACACACAATATATATATATATATATATATATATATATATATATATATACTGTATATCGAAATAAACACCTGAATGTGAGGACGGAGCCTTTATTAGTACAACGTTTCGCTTGTTATTACAGCTTTTTCAAGTACATCGTCGTAATACACATGACTGAGATTAAATAAGAAGAATTGGAGGGACATTGGGAGGAAGAGAGGAATGGAGGTAGTGTTGAAGGGAGTCACTGAATATTAGGAAAGGTTAAGGAGAAGGTGAACCAAATGTCTGGGAACAGGAAAGGTTAAGGATAAGATGAAGGAATTGACTCACAACCGAGGAACAGAAGGAAGAAGAAAATAAGAAGGGTGAACAATTATCTACTGAGAGTGGACAACGACTTTGAGAGAAAAAGAGTGGATTTTGGAGGGCAACTAGGGATAGATTAGAATTTTGTTGGCAATGGGTATTAAAGGAAGTAGGTGGGGTGAGATATTGAACAGGTTCTGTATTGTTCAATTGTATTGTTCAATTCTGCAGTGTGAAAGCGACTCATCCTTCATCACTTTCAAACTGCATTGAACGAGGTAGAGGCCACAATTCTGTTTTCCCTTGAAGAAGAAATTAGCGATTCCTTTCCTTTTTTAGACGCACACATTTCAAAACATGCACTTTTGGGGTGTTGTTGTTGTTGTTATTTTTGTTGTTGTTAATGTTGTTGTCGTTGTTATT
>NC_134781.1:9779237-9786737 GCF_046742065.1 Oratosquilla oratoria | reverse complement strand
CCCCAGACATTATATCAGGACTATTCATCACCAAACATATTGTCAACAAGCTTCCTCCCCCTCCCCCTGACCCGACCTCATGTCATCCTCAGGTCACATAGGGTTGGGGTAGTGACGGTTATTATTTTCCATGTTCCCTTTCTTTTGTAAGAGGTTGCTACGATAGCATCCTCATTCCAGTTTGTACTACTGAAGAAGATTGCAGTTAGTTATCGAAATATATAGTTTCGCTTACGCAACTCTTTCTTTCGTCCGACTGTGGTGTTAGTTGTGATTTACAAATGTGTTACTACAAACCATTGTATGTGTCCATAAATATTATTTGTATTTGTGAAATTAATGTTGCCACAAACTATGATAGTTTTTGTAAAGAGAAAGCAAGTAACTATAAAATGATTGTAAAAATTGATCAAATGTTGAAATATTGATTATTTTATTTGATATTATTGCGGGCGTACCAAATCACAGATGATAAAAGTTTGTTTCAATTCTTCTCATACGGCCGAGTACCGTTCACCATGTAGTGTTACCAGTCCACCACAATGGTTAGGTTAATGATTATTCACGAACTCCTCCTAGGTTTTTTGCAGATAGATCCCTATAGTCATATATATTCTGAAACTTTATAACCCAAGGTACTTGGATAACTATCTTTCATTTGTCTGTCTGTCTGTTTGTTCACGAACACCTCCTGGGGTTTTGGAGATAGACTTCCATAACCATATGTATTCTGATAACATCACTCCAGGTACTTGGATAACCATATTTCATTTCTAAAAAAAAAAAATTTGGTTAGGATTAAAGGTTAAAGTTAGGTGGGGTATGGTTAGGTTAGGGACTTTTCACGAACTCCAAGGTTTTTGCAGATAGACCCAGCAACCATATATATTCTGAAACCTTATAACCCAAGGTACTTGGATAACTATCTTTTATTTGTATCTACTATGATAGAGTAGTAGCCTCTGTTTGCCTGTCTGTTTGTTCACGAACTCCCCCGAAACCATATTTCATTTCCAAAGGGCGTTTCCCTCCTCAAATTGATTTTTTTCTTTTACTTTCTTAACATTTTGTTTTTGTTAGATTTCCATTGAATTATACTGATACGTGTAACTTTTCTCCACATTTTCTATCAAAATTATAATGATCATCATTTGCCCGCAGCAACGCGCGGGTAATGTGGATGGTATAAATATATATATATATATATATACATACATACATACATACATACATATATATATATATATATATATATATATATATTTATATGTATATATGTATGTATATATATACATATACGTGTATATATATAAATTTATATATGTATATATATATATATATATATATATATATATATATATATAAATATATATATATATATATATATATATACATATGTTGTGTGTCATTGTAACAGGAATATTAGCTCCACCGCAAGGACTCGAACCTCTGCCTTAGCGACTGCTTATTATGAAGCAGACGATAGCCAGACCGTACAAAAGGAACGACCTGGACTACGGCCTGGTAGTTCCCGACGGCACTTGGCTGAGCTTAGTCTCTGTTCTAATTTTACCGGGTCTTTATTATGGCGAGCCATCCGATAAGTTATGTGTCATTGTGACAAATGGAAATTAGCTATATATATATATATATATATATATATATATATATATATATATATATATATATGTGTATATGTATATGTATATATATATATATATAAATATATATACAAATGTAATATATACCCATATATATACATACATACATATATATATATGTATATATATATATATATATATATATATATCTATATATATATATATATATATATATGTATATGCATATATATATATATATATATATATGATTGTTGTCGCTGTCCACTGGCGAATTTATCATATATATATATATATATATATATATATATATATATATATATATATATATATATATATATATATATATATATATACATATGTATATATATATGTATATATATATATATATATATATATAATTATCTGATTGATGTCGCTGTTCACTAGCGAATTTCTCATATATATATATATATATATATATATATATATATATATATATATATATATATATATATATATATATATATATATATATATATGCAAAGTAGACCACTTGGGAAATGAAACTAACGAAGCAGAGCGCTTTCGTATATCACCTACATTGATTGAACTAATTAAGGTATGTGTTAAAGATTGTAAGTTTCAATCCAATGGTAATTTCTATTACCAAAAATTCGGCATGAGTATGGGAAACCCTTTACCCCCAGTTTTAAGTAATTTACACATGGAATTTTTCGAAACTAAAATATTACACAAAATCTTCCCCCCTAACATCCCTTGGCTTAGGTATATTGAAGACAGTTTATGTTTTTGGCCAGAAGATAAAAATGTCCATGATTTTTTAACTAAATTATATACCCTTATTGATTCTATCAAATTTACTTTAGAAATTGAGAAAAATTGTACCTTACCTTTCTTAGATTGCACTATCCTACGTCATGACAATAGCCTGAAAATTTAAAGTATATCGTAAACCAACCAATGTAAGCTCATATATCCATTATTATTATTCTCATCAAAATATCATTAAACGTACAGTTTTTTCTTTAACGTTTCTAAGAGCTTTTCGTATTTGTAGTCCTGAATTTATTGATGACGAAATCAGAAATGTTTTTAACATTGGGCAAGAATTAAAATACCCTAAGTAATTCCTTAATATTGTAACTTATAATTTTGCAAGGAAATCATTTTTAACTCCTCAGCCTAAATCACTTTTTAGTTATCATAATGTTTTAATTTTGCAATTTCAAGAAAAAAATGAGTGTCACAGAATTATTAAAAAGATTTAACGTAAAGGTAGTTTTTGAAAATAATGGTACAGTAAAACATAAGCTCATCAACAATAGTATTGAAATTAAAAAAGGATGCATTTATAAAATTCCTTGCAAAATGTATAATCAATTTTACATAGGTCAAACTGCCAAACCCTTAAACATTAGAATTGAACTACACAGGAAAAATGTTAGGGATGGCAATAATTCTAGTGGAATATTCAAGCATATTGAATTAAATAATCATCCAATTGATTGGGGCAATGCCCAGGCAATCTATTATACCAACAACATAATAGCAAGAAACTTAATAGAGTGTAGTTTGATCCATACCACCAGTGATCAAAATACCAACCTACACAAGGGCTTATATAAACTTGATAATTTTATCTGTCAAGAAATAGGCAAAGTAATATCAGGTAAAATGTAACCCTGCGACTATGACCTAATGTCACCCTACCATCATTAGTGAACGCATTGACCCTTGCGACCGTGACCTGATGTCGCCCCACCAACATTAGTGTATTGGCATTGACCTTCCGCCTTCCAGGGGGTGATCGACAGCTATTTCCCTCCTGAAAGAGAGCTCAGAGCTCGTAGGTCCGATCTATGGGTAATGCTATGACCTTACATACACACACACACACACACAACTCCCCGCCCACGAGAGTCAGAGTAACGACCCGAAGCGCAGCGGTACCGAAATAATTTCGGCCCTGGGCAGGATTCGAACCAAGTACTACGGGCACCACCATGCTAGTAGTTCAGCGCTCTACCAACTGCGCCACCGAGTGTGTGTGTGTGTGTGTGTGTGTGTGTGTGTGTGTGTGTGTGTGTGTGTGTGTGTGTGTGTGTGTGTGTGTGTGTGTGTGTGTGTGTGTGTGTGTGTGTGCGTGACTATATATATACATCAGGATGTAACATTGGGTCTGGGACGGAAGAGGTTTTGCTCCTAGTGAGGTCCATCCTTGAGATGTCCAATAGATATTGTAATTGTTTAGCAGATTGAAATATATAAAACAAACCCCAGAATACCACGTGAAATAACACAAAGACATAAGACTATGCTTATATAGAAAAAAAAATTATTCAAATTGCAATAATCTATATCAAAAGTGTAACAAAATAAAAAGAAAATAGGATAAAAAAGAAAAAAAAATATGAAACAAATTAAAATTCAAACAAAATTCATGAGAAATCGTAAATACTCGTAGTCAAAAGAAAAATATAACGAGGCGGAAAACACACACACACACATACACACACGCACACACACACACACACACACACACACACACACACACACACACACACACACACACACACACACACACACACACACACACACAAACACACACACACACAAATACACTCAATTCGATGGCGCAGTTGGTAGAGTTACCGGTTGCCACTACGGCGGTCCGGGTTCGAATCTCTCCCAGAGCTGAAATAATTTCAGTATCGCAGCGCTACTTGTCGTTACTCCAACTCTCGTGGGCGGGGGTTTGGGTGTGTGTGTGCGTGTAACGTCACAGCATTACCCATAGATCGGTCATATATGATCTCTGAGGTCTCTTCTGGAAGGGAAATAGCTGTCGATCAAGAGTCCGACACGCTATCCATGACCATGGTGAATCACACACACACACACACACACACACACACACACACACACACACACACACACACACACACACACACACACACACACACACACACACACCCGCAAACACACACCCACACCCACACCCACACACGCACACACACACACACACACACACACACACACACACACACACACACACATATATATATATATATATATATATATATATATACAGGGTATATATATGTATATATATATATATTTAGGTATATATATGTATATATATATATATATATATATATATATATATATATATATATATATATGTACACAACCAAGAGTCGAGATCAATTTCCGATTTAAGTAGAACAGTTTCACTAATACTGCAAATTGTTTCTGCTCCCCTTGAGCAAGAGGTTGGTGTGCGTGTGAGTGTGCATATGTGTATTTACCTAGTTGTATTTACCTAGTTGTATTTTACGGGAAGGAGAGCTATGCTCGTGGTATCCCGTTTCCATATCTTGCTTTATCGAGACTGTTTTTAAATTCGTGTATCGTTTTTGTATACACCACATTTTCATCTAACTTGTTCCAAAGGTCTATTACCCTGTGGGAAAGCTGTTCTTTTTCAGGTCTCTTCTATAACTGTCTTTCTTGATTTTCTTTCCGTGTCCTCTTGTATCTCTACTATTCCATTTTATTATATCCTCTCTATCAATAGTTTCTATGCCATTCATGATTCTATATATACTTATCAAGTCTCCTCTCTCTCTTCTTTGCTCTAATGTCTGTTGCTCAAGTTTTGCTTGTCTCTCTTCATATGATAGTTCTGAGTGTTGGTGCCAATTTCGTAATTGCTCTTTGTATTCTTTCAAGTTTTGTTATACATTTTTTGTACTTGGTGACCACGTCGTCGCTGCATACTCCAATCTTGGTCTTATCAAAGTGACAAGTATTTTCTTCACCATTTCTTCGTCCAGGTATGTAAATGCTACTTTGATTGTTGTTATTGAATTATAAGTTTCTCCAAAAATTTTGTTTATATGTTTCTCAGGGGACATATTATTCATAATAATGATTCCCAGGTCCTTCTTATTTTCTACTTTTTTTAATTTCTTCCTCTCCCAATTTATATGACCCCACTATTCTTTTTTTGCTTCTTCCAAATTCCATTATATTACACTTCTTAATATTGAATTCCATCTCCCACTTCCTACCCTATTCCCATACTTTATTGAGATCACTGCAGCGATTCACAATCTTCTACAATGTCCACTTTTTTCAACAATTTTGCATCGTCCGCAAAGAAGCTCATATAACTTTCAATTCCTATATTCATATCATTAATATATAGCAGACATTATTGGGGCCAGAACTGTTCCTTGTGGAACTCCACTAATCACTTCATCCCAATTAGAGTGTTTGTCTTTTATCACCACTCTCATTTTTCTTTCATGTCAGAAGTCTTCCATCCACTTCAGTAGTTTGCCCTGTATTCCTCCTTCAGTTTCTAATTTCTTTAGCAATTTCTTATGTGCCACCTTATAAAGAAAAATTCAGGTCTAGAAATGCACAATCAGTACATCCATCTCTTTGTTGTATTACATCTATTAGCCTTGAATAGAAATACATTAAGTTTGTGACGCATGATCGTCCTTCTCTAAATCCAAATTGCCTTGGATTTAGTACTTTTTTTTCAAATGCCTTGCCCATCTAATTTTGATAATTCTTTCACAAATTTTAGCTATCGTACTTGTAATAGAGACCGGTCTACAGTTAATAGGTTCTTCCTTGTTTTCCCCTTTATATATTGGCACAATATTTGCTCTTTTCCAATCTTCTGGAACTTTTCCTTCTTTCAATGAATTGCTTATTAGACTATGTATTTTGTCTATTAGTTCATTCCTGCATTCTCTCAAAATCGAGTTTGCCATTTCATCTGGTCCATGCGATTTTTTGACGTCGAGATTACTCAAGTGGTTCATTGTTTCATTCCTTGTTACTTCTATCTCTTTCATAGGGGGGACTTTCTCCTCCCACTCGATATCTCTAAGTTGTATGTTCTCCCTCGTAAACACCGATTTAAAATGCTTGTTCATAATTTCTGCCATTTCCATTTCCTCTGTGTATTCAACTCATCCTTGTCGTAGTTTCTCTAATTCTTGTTTGTTTCTCAGTCTGATTTTTGAAAGAATTCTCTTATTTTATCAAAATTTGTTTTTCCATACATCAATCTTCCCTTTCTATATTGTTCGTTTTTTCCATGTATTATCCTCATTTAGTTCCAGTTCAACCAATATGTGGTCACTTTTACTTATTGGTGTCTTATATTCAATCTTGTCCACTATTTCGGTTTCTGATGTGATTATTAGGTCCAGTCTCGATGGTTCTTCCTCATTTCTATACCTAGTATTCTCTTGTATCCATTGCGTCATTGTATGTTCTATAATCATATCAAGTAGTACATTTCCCCATAGATCGTCTCCACCCTTCACAGTCATCTATTCCCAGCAGATTTCTTTACAATTAAAGTCACCCATTATAACTATTCTTCCTCCATCTTCCATCATCTTATTTAGTGTTACCCTTGTGTCTTCCAACATATTTTTGTATTCTCTCTCTTCCCATGAAGCCGTTTTAGGAGGCACATAATTCACTTCAAAATTCCTGCTCTTCCTATCCCTGTCCTCCACTTCTATCATAATCATCTCTACTCTATTCTTTCCATATGTGACATTCCTCACATTTATATCCTTCTTAGTCAGGAACATAACTCCATCCCTTTGTTTCACCTCTCTGTTTCTAATCAAATAATTATATGCACCATGTCGTTCAAGCCTGTTATTAAGCCATCTATATTTGTGTAAGACACTTTTAATTTTCTGCTACTTCCATCGTGTTTTCTGTTTTCTTTCCATTTTTCTCTGCTACGAACCATTTCCTCATTTTCATATCCACTACTCTCCAATAGAATTTCTCTTTGTCTGACGCTGTTCTTTTCTCGTTTTTTTTTTCTTAGCTT
>NC_134781.1:9759237-9761737 GCF_046742065.1 Oratosquilla oratoria | reverse complement strand
GTAGTGTAGTGGAAGGAGGTTTCTTCAAGGTTAATGTAGATGAAGGTGAAACTGGGAAGGGAGATGTAGGTTTTTGTAAGTGCATATGGGCCTGTGAGAAGAGTGTAGAGGAAAGGGAGGCTTTTGGATGGATTTAAATGAGTGCATAGAAGGATTAGGGAGAAATGTCAATGTAGTTGTATTGGGAGACCTTAATGCTAGGGTAGGAAATGAACCAATAGACGGAGTGATTGGGAAGTATGGAGTTCAAGGAAGAAATCGTAGTGGAGAGTTGATGGAGGAGATGTGTCTTGAAAGAGAGTTGATGATAGCAAATACAGTGTTTAGGAAGAAAGTCAAGCATAAGTACACATGGGAGAGGGTGATGGATGGAAGGGTGGTAAATAGAGCGTTAATGGACTATATAGTGGTACCCATGAGTATAGTAGAAAGAGTTAAGGATGTACATGTTCTAAGGGAAGAGAGTGGGGGAATATCAGATAATTTTTTGGTGGAAGGTAAGTTGAGAATGGAGGATAGGAGGAGAAAGAGGAAAAGAACAGAATGTAGGGAGGTGGTTAGAGTGAACTGCTTTAATGAGAAAGAAAAGAAGAAGGAGTATAAGAAGCTGAGAAAGGAGTGGGAGGGAGTGAAGGATAGAGTAGAACTAGGAGTGAAGGAGTAATGGGGATGGTTCAAGGAGGGAGTCATAAGGTGTGCAAAGATGGTGTGTGGAACAAGGAGGACGGGAGGAAACAGAAGGAAGGGTAGTGAGTGGTGAAATGTGGAAGCAAAGAAGGGTGTAGAAGAGAAGAAGCAGACTTTCATACATTGATTACAAATTAGGACGAGAGAATCATATGAGAGTTACAAAGTAAAGAGAAGAGAAGTGAAGCATAAGATAAAGGAGGCAAAGAGGAGAGCAGATGTGAAATAAGGTAAGAGTAATAAAAAAAATTTGGAAAGAAATTAAAAAAGGAAGAAAAGGCGAGTCAAGTAGAGACGAAGAGGTAAAAGGTGCAGATGGAGAGATGATAATGGAAGAGAAGACAGTGAGATGAAGTTGGGCAGAGTATTTTAGGGAGTTGCTAAATGCGAAGGAGGATAGGGAGGGAAAGGTAGTTGCAGTGGGAAGCGCTAAGAATATGACCGTGATGAGTGAGGAAAATGGAGGAGAAATAAAGAAATGTGAAGTGAAGGCAGTTGTTAAGATGATGAAAACAAGTAATGCACCTGGGTTGGATGAATGAATACAGAATGTCTGAAAAGATTAAGTACAGTGATGGTGGACTGGCTGGTGAGGTTATTTAATGTTTGTTTAAGAAAGAGTAGAGTGCCGTAGGACTGGAGGAGTACCTGTATAGTTCCACATTACAAGGAAAAAGGGGACAAGTGTGAGTGAAGTAGTTTCAGAGGGATCAGCTTTTTAAGTGTAGGTGGGAAGGCTTATGGGAGGTTCTTATCATAATTGAGAGGATTACGAGAGAAACAGAGTGAGTAATTGGTGAGGAGTAGTGTGGGTTTAGGACAGGGGCTTTCGTAGATCAGATTTTTGTGGTAAGACAGATATGTGAGAAAGTTATAGGAAAAGGAATATATATATATATATATATATATATATATATATATATGTACATATATATATGTATATACATATATATATAATGTATGTATGTATGCATATATATATATACATATAGACATATATATATACATATATATATATAATATATACATATATATATACATATATATGTATATATATATATATATGTATGTATGTATGTATGTATGTATGTATGTATGTATATAGACACACACATCAACAAAGGAATATAACACTAGTAGCAAGACTATTTTCAATTTAGTCCGAACGAATTGTGGTGACCTTCTGCTCTCTGTTCCTTCCGCTTGACTCCGGTGTCATCCCGACATAAACCTTTCAGTCCAACGCCAAGTCCCCTTCATTCTGGCGCCAGAGACTTTCTCTCGTTTTCTTTTTCTTCTTCTTCTTCTTCATCTTCTTCTTCTTCTTCTTCTTCTTCTTCTTCTTCTTCTTCTTCTTCTTCTTCTTCTTCTTCTTCTTCTTCTTCTACTTCTTCTACTTCTTCTTCTTCTTTTTCTTCTTCTATTTCTTCTTCTTCTTCTTCTTCTACTTCTTCTACTTCTTCTTCTTTTTTCTTCTACTTCTTCTTCTTCTTCTTCTTCTTCTTTCGTTTTTTTAATCAGCTAGTGACAAAGATCTCAACCCTACAACCCAGTTAGCCTCTTTACCAGGATTTTTGCCTGAAGTCTTTTTGATAGTTGATTTTATTCAATTACCTGAAACTTGCAAAGCGAATGGGTTGAGGAAGCGATGGTTGAAAGGTAAGATTACCTTGGCGCAGCTTAATGATTGTGAAATTATTTTTGGTGAGGTAAAATTCCCCTTTTTCAACTTTAAACACTGTGATCAACTTTGATACAACACCATACATAGCGTAACCAATGTCGCGAAGGTTGGAACATAAATGATTGGCTG
>NC_134781.1:9749237-9751737 GCF_046742065.1 Oratosquilla oratoria | reverse complement strand
TCTTGTAAAAATTCTCGACAGCTCGTAAAAGCTTTCCTTCTATCCCGTATATTTGCAATACCTCCAACAGTGTCTTCATGTCTACCCTGTCATAATCCTTTTCCAAATCCATAAAAAATTACCTTTTCCTATAGCATTCTCACATATTTGTCTTACCACAAAAATCTGATCTACGCAATCCCTACCTGTTCTATATGTATATATAAAACTTAAGTAAGTTATATATATATATATATATATATATATATGTATATGTTGAGACATTCTGACAGGTTGATGTAAGCGGAATAGGAAACACAGGAGTCTTAGTCTTGAGTTTATTCCTGACTAGTTTCGCAGGTATGCTTTTTCAAAGGAATATGTGTACAAACGGGCTGTGGGCATTATATACATGGGGTGGACCTCACCACCTCTCCGAGTTGCCATAGTTGGTGGCGAATGTGAACATCACATTGTGGCTCACGTAACAATGAAGACATATTTTTACAATTAAATATGATAACACTAATACCAAAGAAATTATTAATAGAAAATGTAACAATAGTAGTGATAACGATGAAGATAAATATTTAATTAATAATATTAACAATAATAACAAAAATGATAGTAGCAATACAGGAAATAATAACAATAAAATAAAAGTAATAATAATAAAAACTATAATAAAAATAAAAATTATAATACTATTATTGTCACAATTACTATTAATAATTATTTTTATTTTTATATTTTTATTTCTTGGTTATTAGTATTATAATTTTTATTTTTATTATAGTTTTTATTATTATTACTTTTATTTTATTGTTATTATTTCCTGTATTGCTACTATCATTTTTGTTATTATTGTTAATATTATTAATTAAATATTTATCTTCATCGTTATCACTACTATTGTTACATTTTCTATTAATAATTTCTTTGGTATTAGTGTTATCATATTTAATTGTAAAAATATGTCTTCATTGTTACGTGAGCCACAATGTGATGTTCACATTCGCCACCAACTATGGCAACTCGGAGAGGTGGTGAGGTCCACCCCATGTATATAATGCCCACAGCCCGTTTGTACACATATTCCTTTGAAAAAGCATACCTGCGAAACTAGTCAGGAATAAACTCAAGACTAAGACTCCTGTGTTTCCTATTCCGCTTACATCATATATGTATATATATGTATATTCATATATGTATATATATACATATATATATATATATATATATGTGTGTGTGTGTGTGTGTGTGTGTGTGTGTGTGTGTGTGTGTGTGTGTGTGTGTGTGTGTGTGTGTGTGTGTGTGTGTGTGTGTGTGTGTGTGTGTGTTTACGAAAAAAACTGGAGTCCGGGGATCATAATGGTGGAAACGTAGAAAACACCAGACTCAGAAGTAGGTAATTTATTCCCGACGTTTCGAGTTCTGTCCGGGACTCGTCCTCAGGGGATACAATGGGATACCGAAATCACATGGTCTAAATATACGAGTAGCCGTGCCCACCGGAGGGACGCGACAACCTGCGTCTGGCGAGAGCGTGTGGTGGTGGAGGGGGGGTGGGAGACAAGGGAAACGCGATAACTACTTGGTGAATCTCTGCCAAAGTGTCAGAATTTAAATATAAAGGGAACTTTGTACCTCTCATGAGAATACCTTGTTGGTAATAGAATCCAGGCAATTTGTCTACTTTATCCTTAGAATCTTCTGCTAACCTATGGAAGTATTTTAAAGTAGAGTCCGATTGTTGAGTTTTCATGAGGAGAGAAGGTGACATGATTTGGGTAGATAGAAAAAAAATATCAGTTGTATTTTCATTTAAGGGAACAGATTGGGAACGAGTTAGTGCACATAAGGAGAAATTTTCAGGATGTACATAATCTTCTACAATTGTAAAACTTTTGTCACAAGGGTTTTGACTATATCTAAGGGAGATACTACTAATGAACCTACAATGTCATTTCCTAGGATGAGTTTAACTCCAGGAATTGGCATTGACTTTTCTCAGAGGTCAACCGTTACTTCCTTATTTACAAGATTACATTTAAGGAATATTTTAGCTTAGAAAGCTTTAGCTTTTCAGAAGCAAACTCAACATAAGTATCACGGGGAGAATTAACTAAATTGTAAAAACTTTTGTCTGTAAGCCTCAAGAGTGATGCGATACGCCTTTAATATACTTTATTTTACTAACGAATAAGAGGAATATTCCTCAACAGTGTTGAATACTCTAGCGGCTGTACTAGGTAGTTTGGTTTGGATAAGCCATACCCACTCTTCCTCAGGCCTATTCTTGTGTTTGGCTAGTCGTTCAATTTGCCTGAAAAAGTATTCGGGATCTGACTCATTGAAATTTGGAACTGAATAGATCTCTTTATGCAACTGGAATGAAACTTTGGCCTCTTTTTCACGGCATATTAACTCTAAGTTACGTAGATACTAAAGTTCTTTCTCCTCTTATATTCTATTTCACGTTCTTTCTCCTCTTTTTCATATTCTCTTTCACGTTCTTTTT
>NC_134781.1:9741737-9744237 GCF_046742065.1 Oratosquilla oratoria | reverse complement strand
CAAAGGACAAGGACAAGGACAAAGGACAAAGGAGAAGGACAAGGCCAACGACTCCAACCCCTTTCCTCCCTAAGGTCATCGCTTGGGTCCATGTCCTTCCCCAGCCCTTCACAACCCTTCTTTCCCTTCCCCCTTCCCTTCCTCAGTCCTTCCCCACCCTTCACGGGTCATTTCTTTCCCTTCCTTTACCTTTGCCAGTCATTTACCTCCCCTTATAAGCTCTTACTTTGCCAGTCCTTCCCCTCCCAATTGAAGACCAATCTAAAATATATATATATATATATATATACATATATATATATATATATATATATATATATATATATATATTTTTTTTTTTTTTTTTTTTTTTTTTTTTTTTTTTTTCATCTATCCCCTGGCTTCCCTTCAACTCTCTTTGCGGCAATGTTTCCATTTCGAACAATATAAACACATGACGTTCATCAGATTCCATGTAACAAGTAAACTCACAATAACAAATAATTTAAATCCCACCTAGCCTTTCCTCTCCATTGTCCTCTCTCCTCCCTATCTCTTCCCATCCTTTATTCTCCTTTCCCCGGCCCTTCCCTGTCCCTTCCTAGCCCTTACTTTACCCCATAAATCCTCACGACCCATCCCTATACTTCCAACCACTCCCTACGTGGTGCACCCCCCTACACCACCCCCCACTCCATTCGATACATGCAGGGGCGAATTTCACCTGTTAACGAAACTGCTGCCATCTATCGCCTCAAATGGGAACTGGCGTGGAATATTTCACTTAATGTTTGCTCTATTGACTGGCAATGGATGACTGTGTTCATCGTCCGGGCCTCTGGAACACCTTTATTGCCAAAGTCTTCTTCTTCCTTGATGGATTGCATCTTCAAGGGCGCCTTCCCTCTTTTAGACCGGGACGGGGTTCGTGGTAGGCGCTTTTTCGTTTTTTGTTTTTCATTTTTGTTTTTGTTTTTGTTTTCTCTTTTTTTTCTCCCTTTATCTCTTTCTTGTTTTTGTTTCTGTTTTTCGATATTCTTCTGCTTCTATTTTTCTTCATATTTTTTTCTTTTCAATTTCTTTTTTTTTTTCTTTCTTTCTTTTGTCTTTTTCTTCGTGTTGAATTTTGTAGCTCCCTGAGTGCTTACATCAGTTCTTAGTTTTCTTATTAATTTCTGTTGTTGTTTATTACGAGTTTTCAGCATATTCTTTTTCTTCTATCATCTTTTTTTTCTTTTTCTTTTTTTTGAGGAAGGGCAGATGTGTAGATTACCGATTATAAAGTTTATATATTCATTTTATTTATTCATCTACTTATTTCATTTCTACTTCTCAAATTTTCCAATTACCTATTTCATCAATAATTTACTTATTCATTTGAATTATTCTGTTTGATCTATACATTTGCAGATTTGTTTTATATACCTATTTGCCTGTTAAATTATTATTTTTTCTTCTAATATTTACCTAATCATTTATTTATTTATTTGTTTATTTTCATCTATTTCTTAAATACATTCGTCTACTTAATCTATTCATTTTTATACCATATTCATTTATCACTTTGATCTGTTTATGTAATTTACTTTTTCAATTATCTACTTATTCACTTACATCATTTATCTATTTCATAGATTTTTATCCATTTGTTGTTTTGGAAGGAAATTAAAAGATGTTTTGGAACGAAATTAAAAATTGGACGAGGAGGCGAATCAAGTAGAGAAGAAAAGGTAAAAGGTGCAGATGGAGAGATGATAATGGAAGAGAAGGCACTAAGAGGAAGATGGGCAGAGTATTTTAGGGAGTTATTAAATGTGAAGGAGGATAGAGAGGGAAAGGTAGTTGCAGTGGGAAGCGCTAAGAAAATGAGAGTGATGAGTAAGGAAACTGAAGGAGAGATAGGGAAGGATGAAGTGATAGCAGCTGTTAAGATGATGAGAGCAGGTAAGGCACCTGGGTTGGATGGATCCCATGCAGAATGTCTGAAGAAAGGAGGTACAGTTATGGTGGACTGGCTGGTGAGGTTATTTAATGTTTGTTTAAGAAAGGGTAGAGTGCCGGAAGACTGGAGGAGTGCCTGTATAGTTCCGATTTACAAGGGAAAGGGGGACAAGTGTGAGTGTAGTAGTTTCAGAGGGATCAGCCTGTTGAGTGTAGGCTAGTTGGGAAAGCTTATGGGAGGGTCTTGATTGAGAGGATTAGGAGAGGAACAGAGGGAATAATTGGTGAGGAACAGTGTGGGTTTAGGACAGTTAGGGGTTGTGTAGATCAGATTTTTGTGGTAAGGCAGATATGTGAGAAAGGTATAGGAAAAGGTAAGGATGTTTTTTAGGCTTTTGTGGATCTGGAAAAGGCTTACGACAGGGTAGACAGGAAGGCACTGTGAGAGGTACTGCAGATATATGGGATAGGAGGAAAGCTGTTAAGAGTATTCAAGAGTTTTTACGAGAGTAGTAGAGCTTGTGTTAGGATTAGAAATGGAGAGAGTGAATGGTTTGAGGTAAAGGTGGGACTTCGTCAA
>NC_134781.1:9724237-9731737 GCF_046742065.1 Oratosquilla oratoria | reverse complement strand
ATATATGTATATATACAGTATATATATATATATATATACACATATGTATATATATATATATATAAATATATATATATATATATATATATATATATATATACATATATAACAATAATCTATATGAATATGCATGTCTATATGCATATCCATACGTATATGGAGAAATATGGCTATGAATATATGCACATACATCTATATATATATTTCTGTATAGTAAATATTTTCAGTTGGATCATTCTCATGTAATCTATTGTCATTGCTCATATAATCGTGTTTGGATGAAATACAGGTGTTTGGATATTCTATAGTATATTTTTGTCATAAATTGTTAGTTTATGAGAATCGCGAGAAATTCCATTTTCAGCCTCTCACTGTCAAAGCAGTGAGGCAATGGCTGCGTACGAGCACATTTGCGTGCGTGCGTATGTACGTCGTACAAGTGTAATAAACTACGCATGCGCAAACAAGTTCGTTCGTGTTTACGTGATTGGCTTTTTCAAAATGTTAATTTTTTTCGTTTTATTTTATTTTTTCCTGGGGTTTTCAATATTCTTATTATTTGTTGCATTTTTTCTATAAATTCTGGGTCCTTTTATTTTCAGTACAATATTACGTTCTAATTATTGGCTGGATTTTTGTAAAATGTTAGAGTGCTTTCGACTGTTTTTTCCAATATTCATATATATGTTTTCTTCAATATTCACATATTTTTCACATCTTCTTGCATCTAAATTATATTCAGAATTACTGTTAATAAATAACATAACTAGGCTATTTAATTTATGAAATAAAATCACCTTAATCATATTCCCAATTTAGGATTTAGAATTTCATTGAAAAGGATATTTTTGACGATTATTTGTAAAGATGAAAAGTCCTATAAATGTGTTTTATATGGCGCATTTGATAAAACGAAATCTTCTATTATTTCTTTCCAAATTATATTTGAATTTTTTTTCGGAACTATGATTCTAAGAATTTGTTTCAGAATTTGTGGCCGTTAAGGGTAAAACTGATTAAATCTTGTAAATGTGTGTGCGTGTGCGTGTGTGTGTGTGTGTGTGTGTGTGTGTGTGTGTGTGTGTGTGTGTGTGTGTGTGTGTGTGTGTGTGTGTGTGTGTGTGTGTGTGTGTGTGTGTGTGTGTGTGTGTGTGTGTGTGTGTGTGTGTGTGTGTGTGTGTGTGTGTGTGTGTGTGTGTGTGTGTGTGTGTGTGTGTGTGTGTGTGTGTGTGTGTGTGTGTGTGTGTGTGTGTGTGTGTGTGTGTGTGTGTGTGTGTGTGTGTGTGTGTGTTTGCGCGTGTGAATGTATGTGTGTGTACGTATATATGTGTATACCGATTGTATTATATAAGTAGAGGAAGAAAAGAGAGAAAAAGAAATGTAGAGAGGAAAGAGGGAGAGAGAGGGAGGGAAGGAAACATGGAATGAGAGATGGAGAACAGAGAGGAGAAGAAAGAGGAGCGAGAAAAAAACAAAGTGAATAGGGAAGGGAAGAAGGAAGACAAAGATAGCAGCAAAAGGTAGAGAAGGAGGGAAGGAAGAAGGGAAGAGAAGGTTGAAGGAGTAAGGATGAGAACGAGGAGGAATAGGAGGAGAAGGAGGAGGAGGAGGAGGAGGAGGAGGAGGAGGAGAAGGAGGAGGAGGAGGAGGAGGAGAAGGAGGAGGAGGAGGAAGGGTGAACTCAGTGGTCATTCTGGAGCAAAAGGGTACAAGAAAGTTGACCGAGCAAGTTGGATAGACATGATGAATGGCCACAAACACAAGGAGAAGGAGGAGGGAGAGGGGAGGGGGAGAGAAGAAGTAAGGGGGGAGGAGGGGAGAGGGGGAGAGAAGAAGTAAGGGGGAGGAGGGGGAGGGGGAGAGGAGAAGTAAGGGGGAGGAAGGGGAGAGGGAGAGAAGAAGAAAGGGGGAGTGAAGAAGTAAGGAGGAGGAAGGGAGGGGAAGTGAAGAAATAAGGGGGAGGAGGGGAGGGGAGAGAAGAAGGAAGGGAGAGGAGGAAGAGGGGAGGAGGAAGAAGAAGAGGAGGAGGAAGGAAGAAGAGAGGGTGGGAAGGAACAGGAGAGGATCAGGAAGTGAGGAGGAGGGGTGGAGTAGGAGTGGAAAGAGGAGGGGAGTAGAATGAGGAGGAGGAGGGACGGGAAAAGAGATGAAGGAGGAGGAGGGATAAGGAAGAAGATAAATGAAGGAGTAGAAAGGAGGAGGAGAATAAATAAAAGAAAGAAAAAATACCAAGAAAATTAGGATCTGCAGGATGCGAAGAAAGAGGAAACAGAGGAGGAGGAGGAGAGGAAGAAAAGGACGAGGATGCCAGAGTAGGATGGGAGGAGGAAGAGTAGTTGGGGGGGGTGAGGGGCAGGTTCATGAGGATCTTCCTTTCAGGGAAATGATTCTGTGAGCGTTGGGCGACGAGGACAAAAGGGGTTATTGAGTGAGGGAGATGCTGTTTCCGCCGTGACTTTTGAATATTGTTATTACAACACGGAAGTTGTTCCCGAGGATGTGTGAGGAGGAGTGGGGGGAGGAAACCTTCCATTATCTGATCAGGGACATCCCATAAGTATTCCCAATAGCGATGAAGAGGAGGCAGAGGGAAGGAGAAGGAGGAGTATATGGGGAGGGGGGAGGGCAATGGGGACTGGAGGGTTATGGGGAAGGAAGGGGCATGGGGAGAGGTAGGGCTGAGGAGGAGTAGCGGTAGGGAGGAGGAGGAGTAGGAGGAGGAGTAGGGGAGGGTGAAGGGAAGGGGTAGAGGGTGAGGGAGAAAGTGAGGGGAAGGGGAGAGGGTGAGGGAGATGGATAGGGGAGGGGAAGGGGAAGAGGGAGAGGTTGATGGAGGGGCTAGGGGAAGGGGGAGAGGAAGAGGGTGAGGGGGGGTTAGGGGAGGGGGAGGAGGAAGAGGAAGACGCGAAGAGGAGGAAGGGGAGAGGAGTAGGAGTAGGGGTAAGGGGAGGTGAAGGGAAAAGGGAAGGGTGGAGGGAGGGAAATGGGAACGACGTATAGGACAAAGGTATGGGAAAGGGGCAAGAGGAGGGGATGGTGGAGGGGCAAGAGGAGGAAGAGGATTGAAGAAGGATAGAGGAGTAGGGGGGGGGAAGTCGTAGAGTGAAAGAGATGGGGAAGGAGGAATAGGAGGAGATGGGGAAAGGGAAGGATCTGCGTTGATTGTGACGTCTAGCTACGGCGATCGTGACGTCGATCTATGTTGATCGTGACGTCGAGCTACGGCGATTGTGACATCGATCTGTGTTGATCGTGACGTCAAGCGGGGAGGCGGTCGTGAGTGACGTGCCGCAGCGGCGGTAGCTGCGATGGCCGTGGTGATTGTGGCGGTGACCGCAACAGCTTGTCGATGATCTAGGGTCGGCTGGGTGCACTCGCGTCAAAACTTCCAGGGTCACCGATGCGTGTTACTTTGGACTAGGTGACGTAAGGAGAGAATGAAGCTCGGATTGGCTTATGCTCTTTATTCTGGTGAAAAGAGGTCTACGCGCGTGTTGGCCGGCCCGAGTCCGAAACAAAAATACTGTGACCTAAGCCGACCTCACATGACTTAAATATCCCCCATGAATACCGAAAAGTAGCATCCTTCTGGCTGGGACAGAATTGCCGGGCGTGGCTCGGAATTGTGCTTTTGGTCACATACAAATGCCTTTCTCAAAGACGCAATATGGCCGTAGCCCAAGCATAAATGCTCTGAAGCTGAAAGCCAGCTGTCCTTACATATCATCACCAGTGGCTAACCCACATCCCGCGACTATATAGGTATGCTTCATAACGTTCCTGTGGGGGATTCTGTTCACCCCATTACCCTCCTTCCCCTACGAAGCGTGGGAAGATGTCAACGTCTCCGAAGGGGCGAGGGCCTGGAAACATAGCAAGCGGAGCCGGCGCGCATTCTGGCAGGAAGGGTTGTCCCTATGATATCGTACCACGTACCCGTCCCCGCCGAAAAGGAGACACCATGTTGACCTGGTACCGTTGGGGTCTACGCACAACCCGACCCGACTGCAAGACCGTGCCTCCGGGTTGAAATCGCTTCCCACGGGGATTGTGTGGAACTCTTCCTGGTGGTGGCGACGCGCCGCAGTGAATGTGCCAGTCTTGTATATCCTGTAGCGACAGCGAGGTTGTAGACTCTCAACGGGAGGTGCCGGATACTGCGGAGTCCCAGAGAGCAGTTCCGGCGGTTGTGGGAGGGGAAGCGCTGCGTGATCATGGTAGGGAGTCGGAGGAATAGGAGGAGGAGAAGGAGGAGAGGAGGGGGAAGGACGAGGTGCAGGGGGTGACTGACGCGGAGGAGTGACGGATAAGCATTCGGACTGTTCGGGCACAGGGGGTACGAAGATTATGTGAGGAGGAGGAAGGGGGAAGGACGATGTGGTTGTGGGGTTTGGTAACTGGAGTCTACGTGCGCAGGCTTAACCCTATCCCAGGACACGGTGGAGTGGCGGTCGCCAACGCTGATGGTGACGTGTTTCTCCTCGCGTGCTAGTATCTGGTGTGGACCAGTGTACTCAGGCACCAGGGAACCAGTACGTGCGTCGACACGGAGAAACACCTTGTCTGCCGACTTGAGCGTGGGGTACTGGTGTGCATTGCATGCTGCAGGAATCTTAGGCGGGTTGGGTGTGAAAGCCATCATGGCTTGGCGGAGGGCAGGCATGAATGAGAGTTCTGAGTGCGATTCAAGGGCGGGCGAGTACTGAGAGGGTAGGCGTAAGTCCTCGCCGTATACGAGTTCCACGGGCGCGTACTGGAGGTCTTCCTTCACGGCAGAACGGATGCAAGAGGATGATTGAGAGTGTGTCCGCCCTGGACGTTGGGTGAGGCTGGGCGCCAAAAGCTTCCTTAAGTATCTCGTGGAAGTGCTCTCTTGTCGTTCGACTGGGGGTGAAAGGCCGTGGT
This sequence comes from Oratosquilla oratoria, assembly GCF_046742065.1. NCBI lineage: Eukaryota > Metazoa > Arthropoda > Malacostraca > Stomatopoda > Squillidae > Oratosquilla > Oratosquilla oratoria. Next base: position 9,726,832 of record NC_134781.1, on the reverse strand, counting down.
ACGCTGCCTGCTTGTGCCAAGGAATAGAAGATCTGCCCATGCCTTCGATTCCCATTGCGGGCCCTGATCCGTGATGATTGTGTGTGGGGCCCCCAGATTGGCGACCCATCCATGTAGGAAGTGGGATGCTGTGCACTCTGCAGTACTATCCGCCATGGGGATCGCCTGCATCCACCTAGTTGACCTGTCGATGCAGGTAAGGAGGAAGCGGTATCCTCGGGAGGGAGGAAGGGTCCCACAATATCGAGGTGCATGCTGTGAAACCTCTGGGTCGGAGTGGGGATAGTGTGTAGCAGTAACTTGGTGTGCCGATGGATTTTCTCTGCCTGGCACGGAATACATGTCCGTGCCCATGATTTAATGATCTCTCTTCATCCCTGGCCACACATCCCGTCTCTGAATTAAATGCTGTGTAGTAAGAATTCCGGGGTGGGCCATATCGTGGGAATGGCGGAACACAGTTTGGCGGAACGCTTTAGGAATGTAAGGACACACGTGACCCGTGGAGATGTCATGAGGTACTTGATCTGACTCAACGTTCGGAGGTAGGATGGGTCACCCCAATTAGGTCGTGTCTAGTCAGGCGTGAGGTCGGTCTTTTGTATATATACCGCCTGCCCCGAGGGAAATGAACTCTACTCACTTCCCGTAAGATACACACACACACACACCTCTCACGAACATAGCCACGACCCAGGCACAAACATCTACACTTCCTTTTTCTTCGACTAAAATTCGCTTCCTTTCGAACTTTCTCTTCTACTACATCTCATTTCAGTTTACCTTCCACTAAAGATTTTTCCGTTTTCCACCTTTCTCTACTACTACGCCTCCTACCATTTTCTAAACTTTCGTTGGTGATCCTATTCCTAATTCCGGCGTCGGCTCCCCCGTCCAAGCTCCCAGTCCATTTCTCCCGAACCACGACCACCAACTGCCCCAAATCGCTCGCTAATTCGCCCGGTGGCAATAGCCCTCTTTTATACGCTACTATTTTTTTCATTTTCTTACAGACATTCTTCCCCTCCAACAAAAACCGATCCCGCGCAAGCGGGTGGTCTTTCCTAGGAATTCAGAATTCAGTCAGATTCGGACAATTCAGTCAGTCAGTCTGAACTCTGTACTGTAGCGCGTCGCTAGGCCTGCGCGGTCAGTCACCCACTTGGGGATCACGCCACGACCGTCCTTAGGCCGATACATACGTACCTACCAGAATAAACTACACAAGCTAAACCGCGCATCACTCTCCCTATGTCACCATTGCCCAGTAACATACGCCCGCATGTTACAAGTGTAGAGAAAGGGCAGGGAAAGGGAAGAGAAGCTGAGATGGGTGAAGAGAAGGACAAGGGGTTAGCTGAGAGGAAGAGAGTGGTAATGGGAAAGAAGTGGTAGGTGGAGGGAAGGAAATGGAAAGAGAGGGGAAGGGGAGAGGGTAAAATGAATGAGGATTGGGTGAGAGTGAGGGAGAGAGAGATTGGTGTTGTTAGGGGAAGGGGAAGGAAGAGGGGGGAGGACGTGAAGGTGAGGGAGAGGGGAGGAGTAGGAGCGTAAGGAGTGAGAAAGGAAGTGGGAAAGGATGGAGGGAGGGAAAGGGAAACGACAAGGAGGACAAGGGTAAGGGAAGGGGCAAGAGGAGGGGATGGTGGAGGGGCAAGAGGAGGGAAATGTGGAAGGGCAAGGGGAGGGGAAGGTAGAAGGGCAAGAGGAGAGGACGGTGGAGGGGCAAGAGGAGGAATGGTGCAGAGGCAAAAGGAGGGATGGTGCAGGGGCAAGAGAACTGGATGGTGCAGGGGCAAGAGGACTGGATGGTGGAGGGGCAAGAGGGGATGATTGTGGAGTGGCAGGGGATGGTAGATGTGGAGGATCAAGTAAGGGGAGGAAAAGAAGAGTTGAGATGAGGGGATGTTGTGTTAAGTTTGGCTACCGGCTGAATAACCATGGCAACATCTCCAACCCCCAGGTGACACGAGTTTCTGCCGAGTCTAACAATTGATGGCGAAACCTTTCGTCTGATTTTGACGATATTCTCTTTCTTTGCTTCTTCCAAAACAGAAACGGAAATGACGTCCAACAAGTCCCGAGTGACTTTTTTTTTTCATTTTTCTTGAAAATAAGTCTTCATTGTTAACTGAAGATTTATGCTTTCGGATTTCTGACCTCGAGGAATCAATTCTTAGGAGGAAGACTCTACGGCTTCTGTTGGCAGTGAAGCAACTTCTATAGTAATTGCCTCAAACACACACACACACACACACACACACACACACACACACACACACACACACACACACACACACACACACACACACACACACACACACACACACACACACATACTCACATACACGTGAGTGAGCGTGGGCTATACCCAAAACCAGTCATACAATCTTACTCAACTAGTAGTGTTCATTGAACTCCCATGGGTAAGCTCGCGAGAGTTTGATAAAATTGTGAAATTTCATGAACTTCTTGTGTGTTAAAGAACACAGAAAGAGAAATATTTTCAAGTGTCGATTAATCAAGGAGTCAGGAAACAATACAAGGAAGTTTTTTGCCCATTCCTTATTGTATTCTGTGGCAATAACCAGCGCT
>NC_134781.1:9704237-9709237 GCF_046742065.1 Oratosquilla oratoria | reverse complement strand
AACCATCCCAATACTCTTTCACCAACCCTATCTCCCAACTCCTTTTCCACCTCCGTTCTTCTCCTCATCTCCAACATACTTCTCAGGCACTTCATCTCAAACACATTCAAACTCCTCCTCTCTTCCTCTCTTATTTTCCATGTTTCAGACCCGTACAGTGCTGTCGGCACAATCACTCCTTCATACAGTCATCTCTTAGCTCCATTCCCAGATGTCTATGTCTCATTACACTTTTTAATCCACCAAGACATTTACTTGATTCTCTCAATCTACATTCTATCTCCAACTCTACCCCTCCCTTTCCTGCCACATTCGCACCCAAGTATCTAAAACTATTCAATTCCTCCAGTCTCTCTCCTTTGATACTCACTTCCAATTTGCTGTCACATTCTCCCCTTGTACATCTCATCACCTTACTTTTACCCACATTTATCTTCAACTTTCTTCTTTCACACACCTTCCAAAACTCTGTCACTAACTTCCTCAATCCCTCCTCTGATCCTGCCACAGGCACAGTGTCGTCAGCAAATAACAAATGGCTTATCTCCCACTTTTCTCCATTTTCTTTAACCCTCTCCATTTGCTGACCCATTACCCTTGCATTTACCTCTCACACCACCCCATCTATGTATAGATTGAACAGCCAGGGTGACATAACACATCCCTGATGAAGTCTCACTTTTACCTCAAACCACTCACTCTCTCCATTTCTAATCCTAACACAAGCTCTACTACTCTCGTAAAACTCTTGACTGCTCTTAAAAGCTTTCATCCTATCACATATATCTGCAATACCTCCCACAGTGCCTTCCTGTCTACCCTGTTGTAAGCCTTTTCCAAATCCATAGAAACTCAAAAAACAGCCTTATCTTTTCCCAAAGTTTTCTCACATGTCTCTTACCACAAAAATCCCTACCTGTCCTAAACCCACACTGTTCCTCACCAATTTTTCCCTCTGTTCCTATCCTAATTCTCTCAATCAAAACCTTCCCATAAGCCTTCCCAACTACACTTAACAACCTGGCCCCTCTCAAACTACTACACATCACACTTGTCCCCTTTTCCTTTGTAAAGTGGAACTATACAGGCACTCTTCCAGTCCTCCGGCACTCTACCCTCTCTTAAACAAATATCAAATAACCTCACCAGCCAGTCCACCATCACTGTGCCTCCTTTTTCAGACATTCTGCATGACATCCATCCAACCCAAGTGCCTTACCTGCTCTCATCATCTTAACAACAGCCTTCACTTCACCTTTTCTTATTTCTCCTCCATTTTCCTCACTCATCACGGTCATTTTCTTAGCGCTTCCCACTGCAACTACCTTTCTCTCCCTATCCTCCTTCACATTTAGCAACTCCCTAAAATACTCTGCCCATCTTCCTCTTACTGTCTTCTCTTTCATTATCATCTCTCCATCTGCACCTTTTACCATTTGTTCTCTACTTGTTTGCTTCCTCTTCCTCTCTTAATTTCTTTCCAAAACATTTTTTATCACTTTCAATTTTTTTCTATCATACTCTTACCACCATTTCATATCTGCTCTCCTCTTTGCCTCCTTTATCTTATGCTTTACTTCTCTTCTCTTTTCTTTGTACCTCTTATATGATTCCTTTGTCCTAGTTTATAACCAATGAAAGCTCACTTCTCTTCTAGAACCTTCTTTGCTTCCTCATCCCACCACTCGCTACCCTTTCTTCTATTTCCTCCAGTCTTCTTTGTTCCACACACAATCTTTGTACACCTTGTGACTCCCTCCTTGAACCATCCCCATTCCTCCTTCACTCCTAGTTCTACTCTATCCTTCACCACCTCCCACTTCTCTCTCAGCTTCTTCTTGTACTCCTTCTACTTTTCTTTCTCATTTAAGCATTTCACTCTAAGCACCTCCCTACTTTCTATTCTTTTCCTCATTCTCCATCTATCCTCCCCTCTCAACTTACCTTCCACCAAAAAATTATCTGATATTCCTCCACTCTCTCTCATCCTTAACTCTTCCTACTAATTCCTGGTTACCACTATATAGTCCATTAACGCTCTATCTACCACCCTTCCATCCACCACCCTCTCCCATATGTACTTATGCTTGACTTTCTTCCTAAATTCTGTATTTGCTATCATCAACTCTCTTTCTAGACACATCTCCGCCATCAACTGTCCACTACAATAACTATAATAGTAATGAATGACTGCAGCCCCACAGTGGCTTGAAATGATCCTGGCGTCCTTCCATAGATCTCTCTGAGAAGAAAGTATTGACCATTTTCTGTGTATTATGACATAGTATGGGACAATTTCAGCTTACAGTAGAAAATAAAAGGATCAGTCGCCGGTTGCTAGCTCTCCAGATGTGAAAAGATGGACATACAATTGAAATTGACTAAGAGAGTTCTTGGGCTCAGTCCGGAGATCGTGTGCCAACCGCTCGGGGTTCCACTTCCAGATGGAGGAGAGGGTATGGACGGGATTTGAATTCGGCTTATGGGGAGAGGTTCCTCTCTGACGTTCGTTCCATTTTACCACAGTTTGCATATCATTGATCCCTTTGATGGAAATAAAGAGGAGGGGGGGAAGAGCGAAAAAGAGGTAAAAATAAATCAAACTGAGAAAGAAAAGAGGAATGGAGAAGGGAAGAGAGGAGGGCAAAAGAGAAACAAGGGAAGAAAATAACATTGAATAAGAAAAAAGAAGAAAGGGGGAAATTTGATAAAAGAAGAAAGAGTAGAGGGAGAGAAGACGCCTAAGAGAAGGTTCTCTGAGTAGGGGGAAAGGGGAGAGGGAGGTTGAATGAGGACGAATAGGGGGAGGGGGAGGGGGAAATATGGTTACTCCATATAGATCTCAATTTTGAACAAATGTAACTTAAGAATGACAAAGCGAATTTCAGAGTCCTTTTTTCAGACGAATATCAAGCGATTCTGTTTAGCTAAAAATAAACTAGCGAACTAAGTAACCTAACCTAATCTGACCTGACCTGACTTAATCTAACCGAGCCGTTGTTACGGGCTACAGCTTACCAGCGCTTCTATCTTTGTGAATAATCTCACGCCGACTCAGTACTGAGGTGGTGGAGGGGACGGCTTTTAGGACGCCTGAAACATTCGGTTATTTTATCTTATTTCTTATTTCATTTCATTTCATTTCATTTCATTTCATTTCATTTCATTTTATTTTATCTTATCTTATCTTATCTTATCTTATTTTATTTCATTTCATTTCATTTTATTTTATTTCATTTCATTTCATTTTATTTTATTTTATTTTATTTTATTTTATCTTATCTTATCTTATCTTATTTTATTTCATTTCATTTCATTTTATTTTATCTTATTTTATTAAGACAATCGATTTTACGCATTTAAGGAAATCTACTTTGACCTGTAAGGGAGTCTCGGACTGTCAAAACGACCTTCGAACCAGAGTCCTGCCCATTTCGCCTGAATGAAATCGCCTGTTCAAACCAAAACAAAGGTTTCAAATATCTCACTGAGTTAAAAACTATAAACCAGGATTAAATAAATTAAATTCACGCTGTGCCAACCCTTTCAGTGTCAGCCTCTTTGGTGCCAATACCTTCTACGACAACCCTTCTGTCCAGTTTCAATTCGTCTGGCGCCAACCTCTTCGGTGTCAACCTTTTTTGGCGCCAACCCTCCGGTGTCAACTCCTCCGGTGACAACTCCTTAGATGCCAACCCCTTCTGTGACAACCCTTCTGTTCAGAGCCTTTGGTGCCAACCTTCCTAGGTACCAAATCTTTTGGCCACAACTCCTTTGGAGTCAACCCCTTTGGTGCCAATCCCTTTAATGTCAACCCTTTCGGTATTCGGGTCACCCTTAAGCTAAAAAAAAAAAAAAAAAAATCTGGATCTTGACAATAAAACAAATCATATAAAGAATGTCATTGTCCTGAAGGTGTCAGGATGAAAAAAGAAGAAATATAAATGTTTGAAAAAAAAACAGAGACAATGTAGGCTAGGTAGGAAAGATAGACGTGTTGGAGAGGGGAGAGAGGATGGACATATATATATATATATATATATATATATATATATATATATATATAATATATATATATATATATATATATAATATATATATATATATATATATATATATATATATATATAGAGAGAGAGAGAGAGAGAGAGAGAGAGGAGAGAGAGAGAGAGAGAGAGACGGGAAGACATTCCGCCACCCATCCTGAGGAAATCCGTCTGTTTTATGTCTTTGGAATACCTATATGATTTATTTGGTATGTTTTAATTCTATTCGAAGATGACTCTTTGCAGTCAAAAATTTGAATGAAATAAATAATTTTAGAAATTTAGTTGTTGTTAACCTCCTGAAACAGGAAGCATTATGAAATATGAATATGCAAAGGTGACATAATTGAGAGCACGTTTGTGTTCAAATCAGGTATAAGTATATGTATGCGTATATGTTTATGTATATATGTAAATGTATATGTATATGTATATTTCTAAACATACATGTAGTAGCACATTTGTAAATGACACACAGGAACCCACAGTCCCACTGCGGTTTCAGGAGAAAAATAGTCGAATCAGCATTAATTGAGGAATACCCTAATATTAATATTTCTAAAGGGCAGTGGACACCTGACATAATCTCACGCGCAGCAGTAAGCAAGCTGGTGCAGACGTTACATCGCCCCCTCTCCTCACCCCCTCCCTCCTCCGCCAGCCCAGTTTGCCCCGCGCCTGAGTGAGGTCAACTGTCCACATCTCTTCTTACTGTAGTTTATAAGTCCCCTCTGTTCTCTATCTAATGTACTTGCCTGAAGATGGCTACAGTTGATAGCCGAAATATAGGATTTTTCTTTATTCGAAGTTTATTCTTTCTCCGACTGTGGGTTCCTGTGTGCATGTGTATATGTATATGTATATGTATATGTATATGTATATGTACATGTATGCGTTATGTATATGTACATATGTATATGTATATGTATATGTATACAGTATGTATATGTATAT
>NC_134781.1:9691737-9699237 GCF_046742065.1 Oratosquilla oratoria | reverse complement strand
TAGTAATACCTACTTGGTGGAAAAGCCTGGGCAATCTCCAGCCCCTCCCCTGAACAAAATTACCCGGCATTGACCAGAATAAAATCAAACAAGAATGTTGCCGCGGGAAAACGGTTAAGGAACCTTTCCACGAGGGATAGTCATTGTAAAAAAGAAAAATAATAAGACAACATAATTTCGTCATTTTGTATTGACCATGTACAGTACCATTTCCATCAATATATGTTGACCATGTGCAACAGAATCCTTGTCAAATGAACATCAACCACGTGAAGGTTCTTCAACCATCCTTCCACGTCGGCGGTGTATGCAGTTCCTGACCTCGGTCTAGTCGCAGCAGAAGAAGATGAGATCGGTAAGTCCCGCGTCGTCGTCAAGGACATGCTCAGGCTCGACACGCGATTGCACTCCACAGATACGAAGTCCCCAAGAGCAGGAAGTCCAGAAACTCCAGTGGCTATTAGATCCTGCGGAGTGAGATCGACTTTGTTAAGCCTCAAGATTCAGTTCGAAGGATCGACGTCAACAAGCAACCCTCCCTTTCAATTTAATCAATCCTTTTTTTTCACTTATCAGTGTGTCTATCTATCTACCCGTCTATGTATAAATTCTTTATGTTTTTTCTTTTACTTATATATTAACATAAGAGGAGGAGGAAGAGGAAAGCAGTCACTAGCTGTAAAATCTTCTTATAAATTGTGAGTGGGGGAAAGTCAAACCTGACAAAGAGAGATCCTGGGATCATTCCGGGTATAGAGTGCCAGCCCTCTGGGACTGTACCTTCAAATGGAAGTAGTGATGATGGAGGTGATCCTCTTCTACGTACCTATCATTTGTCCCTTATTGTGATAACGGAGTTAACATGTCTGTTTCTAAGACCTCAGCAAGAGGGTGATAGGGAAAATAAGCCAGAAGGCGTGTAGATGCGGCCGATGCCGTCACCTTTGCCTTATGTGCTTGGACGTTTGGAGCAGGTAACTAACAGTCACTGTTAGGAATCGGTGAGAAGTGCGGGATTCGAACCCGTGACTAGAAAAAATTTGCGACACCAGAACGGTTCCTATCGCACCACCTGCACATCAAGGTTACAGTAAATTTTGTATCCATACCCGAAATTTCAGAATTTTGATTCAGCATAGCACCAAGCCCTACACTACAGCGTGTCTTTTTTGTATTTATTTTGCCTAAAGGTACTTTTTGCTCCGTGTGATTATGGTTTAACGATGATCGTTCATGGCTCAAGGACGATGATCGTCCAACGATTGTCTAGAGTACTAATTCTTTGTTTTTTAATGGAGCTATTTTGCTTTGAGTTGCAAAGTACGAGGCTGATAATTTTAACAGTAATTCTTCTCGAAATTTTGACATTCTAATTCAGCATGGCCACCAACTCCCTTTTTTCTCCTAAATTTACGTTTTGCTCGGTACGATTGTCTAGAACTCTAATTCTTTGTAAAGTACAAGGCTGATAATTTTAACCGAACCTATCAACGCGTTTACCCAAACATGATGCCAGGTAGTAGGATGCGCGTCACCAGCCATTGGCTATGGTAGGCTTAATCATCTCACCTAGCAAAACATAGTTGAAAGACAAGCGATTTGGTATAGTTAGGAGTTCGGACTCTTAACTTGGTCACGACCGGACAAAGCCTTCGTTAGGCAAGAATCTGTCCTCTCCGAATCGCCTGTCCTCAGCCAGAATACCAGGTAACAGTCACTACTGGGAAATGGAGAGGATTACGGGATTCGAACCCGGGATAAGAAAGTGCGTCAAAGTGCGTCACTACTCTGAGAGTGTCTCACCGGTGAGAACTTACTTAAGCGTAGCCTGATGGCTTCTTTGACTCTCGGAGGAATTCCTTCAGGCAGCTCGTGAGGAACTTCTTGCGTGTTGTCCACTTCTCGTAGCTGGAGAAAAAGAAAATGTCTGAAGAACTTCTTTATTTTATACAAGCATCACTGGCAGACCAGGGTCTGAATAATATTACAAAAGAACCATTTGGTGTTAGTCAGAATAAACTATGGAATACTCCACTGTGTTAAAGTTAAAAGTAAATATATATATATATATATATATATATATATATATATATATATATATATATATATATATAAACACAAATATATTTCACTGATACATGCATACACATACACATACACACACACACACACACACACACACACATATATATATATATATATATATATATATATATATATATATATATATATTATATATCGAAGCAGAAGACTGAACAGAAGCATACCTGCTTCAGTCCGTAGAGGCCATTATGAACGGTCCCATCCTGACACCTCATTTCGACGTTGGTTACCCCGAGGTCATCACCAAGAGCTCCTTGGTAAGACATGGCCTCGAGACGCATCCCAGCGTAGTAGCCAGATCTACAAGGGCGCTCAGCTGAAGAAAAGGAAAATAATATTTCATCGGTCTGGACTTATTCTTTAAACCCCGAGGAGGAAGATGCGCCGAAGAGGTCCAATTACTGGTTGGGGATCCTAAGACGAAGCTACACGCCCTCTGCGCTTAAGGGACTCCTGGGGTAAGTAACATTCACTGCTGGGAATCGAAGAGGAGTGCGAGGTTCGAACCCACGACTAGGAAGATACGAGACCCTCACGCTTCCGATTAGGACTCCAGCACGCAGAGGTTTAGTTAAGTTAGCAGATAAGGGTGGTTGATAAAAGTTATGAGTGATCAGCATTATTCTTTGAGTGGACATGAATCTCTAATCATAAAAGAAAGTTGTGTGACTCTGGTTCGTAGGGGTGTCACTAGAATTTCCTAAAACATTAACTACCGGTACATAAAGTTTATTTCAAAAATATGTCTCAACCCCTGGCGTACCTTAGTCAACTTGTAAGTTCATTCTTTCTGAATAGAAATGGATAAGAAGTCCTCTGAAATTTTGACATTCTTTGTAGATTTTATTTAGTCTTTTGGATAGTGATTTCACTCAGTTATAATCAAATGAGAGTTACAGCCCTTAATAATGATTTATTTCAAAGACCCCCAAATAAAAAATAAATATTCATTTATAATATTTGAGGGATTTAATTGGTGATCACTGAGTCAGTTTGATACCACATGCCCTAGAAAAAAAAGTCCAAGTAATTCGTGATTTATATTGAAAGCTCAGGAGAGGTCATGGCTGTTTATGATGTAAGTATTGACATTCAATAAATATTGGTTATGTGAAAATCCTTTAAGTCTCTTGTTCAGGGGAATGCCATGCTAGTTTATTCAGTTGAAGGAAAAATATTTCTTTTTCTTTTTCAAGTAATAGTAATCACGCAAAGTGATTGAATTCTGGGTGTACAAGTTGGAGAAGCAATACTAATACCTACACCCACCCTTATCCACACCCACTACAAAACTCACCCATACACCCTCTTACATCCATCCTTTTCTATACCCACATTCAGTCTTAAACGCACACCCCAACACACATACACACACACACACACACACACACACACACACACACACACACACACACACACACGGTGGCGCAGTTGGTAGAGTTCCCGGCCGCCACTACGGCGTTCCGGGTTCGAATCCCGCCCAGGGCTGAAAAAATTCAGTATCGATGCGCTGTGAGTTGTTACTCCAACTCTCTTGGGCGGGGAGTTGGGTAGGGTATGTGTAAGGTCACAGTATTACCCATAGATCGGTCATATATGAGCTCTGAACTCTCTTCCGAAAGGGAAAGAGCTGTTGATCGCGAGTCCAACGCGTGATCCAAGACCATGGTAAATCATACACACACGCACACACACAAAATGTATAAAAGTACTTATCTGTCCCTCTCTGTCCCGTCTCTCTCGTTTCCTCTCATTCTCTCATTCCTCTCTCATTCTTTCCTCACCTCACCCTCCCTCTCCTTCTCTCTCTCCTCCCCTCTCCCCCTCTCTCGCTCTCTCTCTTTCTCCCTCCCTCCATCTCCCCCTTCCACCCACTTTCACTCCCTTCCCACACTTTCTAATATGTCTTTAGTGGCTCATCCACCCTTCCCACTTAGCACACACATTCCTCAGACAGCCCATTTGTATCACCTCCACAGTTCTCCATAAGACCACCCTAAACGTCGTCGTCGTCGTCGTCGTCGTCGTTGTTGTTGTTGTTGTTGCTGTTGTTGTTGTTGTTGTTGGTGTGGTGGTGATAGTGGCGGCAGTGTCGCTGCTACTGCTGCTTCTGTTGTTGCTATTATTGCTGCTATTGTTATCATTTTAATCGTTGTTTTGTTGGTCTTGGTGTTGATGTTCGTGTTAATGCTCTTGTTGATGCTGGTGTTGTTGTTGTCGTTGATGATGATAATCGTTGTTGCTATTGCTTCTACTGATGATGATGTCGTTATTGTTGTTTATGTTATGTCTGACCATAGATAAAGTTAGATTCTTAAATAAACTATTAATCTAGATTTATCTAATTGTTCTACTCAGAAGGGTTCCCATGGTGAGATTTCTAGTGGAATACACTCAACTTAGATCACAATTACAGAGGTAAAATAGACTCTATTACGACCCGTCGTACGGGTTATTATCCGAAGTCGTCTGCCTACACGCGCTGTAAGAAAACGTACGAGAGAACACCCAATGTAACTACTTACACTTCCATTCTCCCCATTTGCCCACGAGACTGCTCACAGTGCCCGTGAATCCCAGGTTTCCGAAGTCGTCTGCCTACACGCGCTGTAAGAAAACGTACGAGAGAACACCCAATGTAACTACTTACACTTCCATTCTCCCCATTTGCCCACGAGACTGCTCACAGTGCCCGTGAATCCCAGGTTTCCCTGGCAATAGAGCCGAAGTCCATTGACAGCAGTGTCATCGAGGTGGCCCACAGCAGCATACTGTGGGAGGTACAGAAACACAACAGTTAGATGCATATTCATACGGACGCATATACATGATTGACTGATTCGGTTTAACATCACGAACTCCTTCTCTTAGAGGAAGCGAGGACGGGGCCTCTTTGCAGAGGAATCTTTGAAATATCTGAGTTCAATATACTACGAACTCTCTTTGCTGTTAGGTAGGATTCGAATAACATCCACATCTGACCTCCACCATTTGGCCATCGAGCGAGTATTCCATACATACTATATATACATACATACTTGCATACATACTTACATATATATACATACATACATACATACATACATATATACATACATACATGCATATGTACATATATATGTATGTATCCTTTATACATAAGCTGACAGTGGTTTTTGCTCTTTGTACGATCACCACTGCTCTAAATGTTTTCGTGTTATAGTCCAGAGTTCTTAAAAGTTACCATTCGTCTTTTACGAAGTCTTGCCACAAGATGATCTCCGAAAAAAAAGACTTTATAAAAGACTACGATTGCCAGGAACTGCTCTCAGGAGAAATGAAATAGATAGAAAATGAATTCTAAAGATTCACTTGGAATTATCTGTAGCGATAGAATTATATCTTTTTGGAATTCTTTTGAAAATAGTCCCAAGCTTCATTCTCCAAGGGAAAAAAATCTCACAAAAAGTCTTCTTCTATGTAGTCTCTCAGAGGTCATAAACAGCGACTCTGTTAATCTTTAATAATCGGTCCCTCAAAGGCTCTCGAAAGCTCCCAAAGTCTCAAGAAGTCTTCAGAACAAGAAGACTGTCTACTTACCTATTCTATATTTGATTCTAGTTGGTACCAAAGTTACTTAGTTGAAGTGTGTGTGTGTGTGTGTGTGTGTGTGTGTGTGTGTGTGTGTGTGTGTGTGTGTGTGTGTGTGTGTGTGTGTGTGTGTGTGTGTGTGTGTGCGCGCGCGTGGGGTGGGAGGTTATGTCACCTAATTGAAAGAGATAAGACTCAGATAAACTCATTCAATATGGTTACCCTGTGCGCACATTCTTTTCAGCAATGGAGAAGGGAAGGGGAAGGGAGGAGAGGAGGGATGGGAGGGGAAGAAAGGGAAAGGAAGAGAGGGGAGGAAGGCGTGACGGGGAGAAGATAAAGGAAATAGGGGACGAGAGAAGAGAAGAAGAGAGTGGAGGGAAAGCGAAGGGAGATGAAAGGATGGGATGGGAAGGGAGAGGAAGGGGAAGAGGGAAGGGGAAAAGAGAGGAGAGAAGAGGAGTGGAAGGGAGGAGAGAGGCTGTGTGGAGTGCAGAAAGATACGTGTTGTGAACGTGACAGGAAGGGGAGGGAAAAGAAATGGAGAGGGGAATGAGGAAGGGGAGAGGAAGAGAAGTCGGACAGAAAGGAGAAGGACAAGGGGAGGTGAGGGGAGGGAAGGCGGGGACTGACTTGAGCCCTAAGAAGGAAGAAATGAGGGGAGACAAGAGGAAGGGAGGCGAGGAGAGAGATGAGAAGAAAAGGGAGTAGAGAGGAGTGGCGAGAGAACCGAAAAGAAGGGAAGTAACGGAGGAAGGGGAAAGGGGAAAAGAGAGGAAAGACGGAGAGGCTTGGAAAAGGAAGGGAAAGGTAGGGGAGGAAAGGGATCGTAAGGGAAGGGAAGGGAAAGGTGAAGGGAAGGCAAGGCGAGGCAAAGAAAAATAAGGAGAGGAAAGGAAAAGGAAAGGAAAAGTAAGGGAAGGGAAGGGGAGGGAAGAGAAGGTAAGGGAGGCGAAAGGAGGGAAGGGGAAGGAAGGGAAGGGAAGGGAAGGGAAGAGAAAGGAAGGGAAGGGAAGGGAAGGGAAGAGAAGAGAAAGGAGGTGAAGGGAGGGAAGGGAAGGGCAGAAAAGAATACGGAAGGGAAGGGAAGAGGAGGGGAGGGGAGGAGTAGCGGAGAGGCGAGATGAAAAGAGGGGAAGCGAGGGAGAGGAGGGAAGAAGAGGAGAGGGGAGGTAAAGGGAGGGGAGGGCAAGGGAGGATAAATGTAAGGGAGGGGAAGAGAAGGGAAAAGAAAGATAATGGAGGGAAAAAAGAGGAGAGAAAGAGGAGGGAAAGGGAGGAGTAGTGGAGAGGCGAGGGGAGAGAAGGGAAAGGGGAGGAGGGAAGAGGAGGAAGGAGAGGGGAGGGGAGGGGAGGGAAGGGGAGAGGAAGAGAGGGAGGTGAGAGGAGGGAAGGGGAGGTGAGAGGAGGGAAGGGGAGGTGAGAGGAGGGAAGGGGAGGTGAGAGGAGGGGAGGGGAGGAGAGGGGGAGGAAGGAATAGGAGGGAAGGAGAGGGGAGGGGAGAGGAGGGGAGAGGAAGAGAGGGGAGGTGAGAGAAGGGAAGGGGGGGTGAGAGGAGGGGAGGGGAGAGAAGAGGAGAGGAGGGGAGGAAAGGGGGAGGGAGGTGAGAGGAGGGGAGGGGAGGGGAGAGAAGAGGAGAGGAGGGGAGGAAAGGGGGAGGGAGGAATAGGAGGGAAGGAGAGGTGAGTGGAGAGGAAAGGAGAGGAGGGGCTTGGAGGAGAGGGGAGAGGAGGGGAGGGAAGGGAAGAGGAGGGTAGGAGAGGTGAGAGGAGGGGAGGGGAGGGAAGAGGAGGGGAGGGGAGGGGAGGGAAGAGGAGGGGAGGGGAA
>NC_134781.1:9671737-9684237 GCF_046742065.1 Oratosquilla oratoria | reverse complement strand
AGACAGAGAGATGATAGTCAAAAGAATAGATCACACCAAAATTAAGGAGGCAAAACAAGAACTAAAAAATATATATATTCTGATCGTAATGGCGTCAATGATTTATAAAGAATTTTTGTCCGTGATATCAAGGAAAATTAGTCTTACACAAAATGTATCCTAAGTGCCACCCGATGATTTAATTCAGTTCCGGGTCTTCTTCTCAATGCAAGGAAGAACCTGCAACGGCCAGAAATTCTGACGCAAACGAAAAGAAGAAAAAACAAAAGTGTCATTAAAGACGGACTTCACCAGTCAAGTCCCGCTTGACAAGGAGGGAGAGAAAGCCGAGGGAGAAGCTTTGTTTCGTATGAAAAGCTACAAACTTTCGTATTACAGGCGAGAAAACAAAATCGCCCTTACTGCTTCGAGGGCTAAAACGAAAAAAAAAAAAAAAAAAATAGATTTGCTTGACATCGCCGCGGGTCCAAAAAAAGGCCTTCCTGGTACTCAAAAAAGATGAAGAAAACTAAAAAAAAAAAAAAAAAAAAAAAATCCTTCCTGGTACTGGAAAAAGCTGAAGGAAAACAATAATGATAATGATAAAATATCCTTCCAGGCACTGGAAAAGCTAAAGGAAACTTAAAAAATACATATAAATAGATAAAAATTCTTCCTATTACTAGAAAAAGCTGAAGAAAACTAAAATAAAAAAGGAAATAAATATCTTTCCTGGTACTGGAAAAAGCTGAAAAAAATAGAATAAAAGAATAGAAAAAAATCCTTCCCGATACTGGAAGAAGCTGAAGGAAACTAGAATAAAAAATGGAAAAAATATCCTTCCTTTTACTGAAAAAGTTAAATGAAACTAAAAATAAATAAATAAAAGCAAAAGAATATCCTTCCTGGTACTGGAAAAAGCTGAAAGAAACTATAATAAAATAGGAAAAAAAATCCTGGTATTAGAAATAGCCGAAGAAAAATCAAACAAAAAATATGTATATAAATATATCCTTCCTGGTACTGGAAAAAAATAGAGGAAACAAAAATAATAACAATAAATAGCTACATACATATACCAACGGCTTTTTTTCCCTTACAAGGGAGGTAGCCAAAAAACAAAGGCACAAAATCCACTCCCACCCATTTCATCCCCACATACTCCACTCCCATTCATCCCCCTCCCTCCCTCCCTCTTATCTTGGCTCCTCCTGGATGACGGGTCATCCCTGCATCTCGCCCACTGCCCTGGGTCAGAAGTAATGTAGCAAGACACAGCACATCCACAGCAAGGCCGCTTCATTTAATCGGCGAACCCCCCTCTCCGTCCCCTCATGCAGAAAAAGAGAAGACGGGGAGAAATCTCTTCGGGCTGCGTCAAAAATATCACTCATACTCCCTCATCCAAATCCCCCACCCACTCCCTTCCATGCATCTTAACATCATCCATACACAACCATTCTCCACTCACCCCTATCTTCTGTCTTCTCCCTTCCTTCCTCAACAGACATTCCCCTCTTTCCCAATGTCCCTTTTGCCCCATCCATCTCATCCTTGGTCGCCCCCTCATGTTCACTCCTTCCACCTCTGCCTTTCACATATCTTGTAATAATATTTTTCATTCATTCTTTCCATGTGTTCAATTCATCCTAATACTCTTTCATCAACCCTATCTCCCAACTCCCTTTCCACCCCCGCTCTCAACCTCACCTCCTCGTTTCTCACACTATCCATCCTAGTAACCTCTACCATACTTCTCAGGTACCTCATCTCAAACACATTCAAACTCCTCTCTTCCTGTTTTATGCTCCATGTTTCTGCCCCCTACATTGCTGTCAGCACAGTAGAAAAAGAAAAAGGACTTTCTGGTACTAGAAAAATCTGAAGGAAACTAAAATAGAAAAAAGCTTCCCTGAGACTGGAAAAAGCTGAAAGAAACTAAAATGGAAAAATTAAAAAAGCCCTTCCCTGTGTTGAAAAAAGCTGATGCAAGATAAAACAAAAAAATAAAAAAAAAAGGAAAAAATCTTCCTGTTTTTGGAAAAAGATGAAAACAACTCAAAACAGATACTCCTTCCTATAAAACCCTTTCTGGTAATACAAAAAATAAATAAACCTAAAAAAAAAATCCTGGTACTGGAAAAATATGAGGGAAAAAATGTTTGACAGGCTCCAGTTCAAAAAGAAGAGGGCTTCCAGGTGTTGGGAAGAGATAAAGGAGGCTTAAAAAAATCAACTCAAAAAAGTAAATAATGTATAGGTATGTTTGACAGGTAACAAAACAAAGTAGCGCCTTCTTGTTGTTGAACGAATCTAAAGAATAAGAGTGAAAATATACCAGCTTACAAGTGAAATATGAGAGAAAAATTTAAAACCGTTCTGTTCCCCCTCTCGATCTTTTCCTGTCCTTCTCTATTCGTCCCTAATCTACCTACCTCCCTCCCTTCCTCTCCCTCTCGCTCTCCCTCTCCCTCTCCCTCTCTCTCTAGCTCTCTCTCCAGGTAAGGTTACTGTCGAGGAATGGATCCAGAAATCGTGTCTGTTCTGCCGCTGGGAGGGGGAAGGTTCCTAGTATTGATGGAGTATTAATCAATCGATTGATTGATTGATGAAGCGTCTTTACGGTGACTGATTCCGAGGTAGAGAAACGAAATCCATATTCTTCTGTGCACTTGTGCACTCGAGTTTCGGCATTTTGAAAAAGGAGTTTGGTATGAGCAAGATAGGTTCCGCGGCAGAAGAGGACTAGATAACCTACATATATTTTGGCGTTTTCCAGTTCCACCTTTTAAGAGAGGAAGGACCTTTTAGTGTATGTGCATTTTTTGGGGGGGTTGTTGTTAATACATGTATTTTGGGGGGGGGTTAGTTGTGTTTCCGTTTGTTATGGTGAAACGGAGAATAGTAAGAAGATTTCGTTAGAGGATTCCTTCTTAGATATATGACAAGGAAGGATTGTTCCTATACGAAGTCAGGTTTCATGGGAGACGTCTTGGGGTATGAAGGTGGGTTAAAACTTCCTGGAATCCTATAAGACAGAGTTTCTGTAGGATCTATCGTTTCCAGTTTATCATAGGATTCCTTCTTAGATATGTGACAAGGAAGGATTGTTCCTATACCAAGTCAGGTTTCAGGGGAGACGTCTTGGGGTATGAAGGTGGGTCAAAACTTCCTGGAATCCTATAAGACAGAGTTTCTGTAGGATCTATCGTTTCCAGTTTATCATAGGATTCCTTCTTAGATATGTGACAAGGAAGGATTGTTCCTATACGAAGTCAGGTTTCAGGGGAGACGTATTGGGGTATGAAGGTGGGTCAAAACTTCCTGGAATCCTATAAGACAGAGTTTCTGTAGGATCTATCGTTTCCAGTTTATCATAGGATTCCTTCTTAGATATGTGACAAGGAAGGATTGTTCCTATACCAAGTCAGGTTTCATGGGAGACGTCTTGGGGTATGAAGGTGGGTCAAAACTTCCTGGAATCCTATAAGACAGAGTTTCTGTAGGATCTATCGTTTCCAGTTTATCATATACTTTTTCCAGATGAATTTGATGCTGTCTGTTGACGAATACAGAGCGGACTGTCGTTCCTGTTTGTACCAGGATATCTGTAGTGCTGCGACCTCTTCGGAATCCTGTTTGAAGGGATGACATGAAAGAAAAGTTTCTCAGTTGCTATGAAGATCAGAATGAGACCGTTTTCCTAGGACTTTGTAGAGGCAGTCTGTTAGGCCTCGTTTACACAGGGAAAGTTGGGGGACAAGTCAAGTGCACAAGTTACTTGAACTGGAAAGGAAAGCAAATACATGTTCACACAGGCCACTTGTCTCTGACTTGGCCTGTGTGAACATGCACTTGCTCGCTTTCCTCTCCAGTTCAAGTAATTTGTACACTTGACTTGCCTCTCAATTTGAGCCGTGTAAACGAAGCTTAAGGAAAATTGGGTGGTACCAGTATGGGAAGGTTTGCTTTTTCTTGGTGTGGAGAAGAGGACGATAAGAGGTGCCAGGGCGGATGTTGTCCGTCCACATTTGGTTGATGAAGTTTAAGCCTGGTTTAGACGGGGCAAGCTGAGAGGGAAGTCAAGTTATACGAACTGGAGAGGAAAACGAGCAAGCGCATGTTCACACAGGCCACTTGCCAAGTCAGAGACAAGTGGCCCATGTGAACATCTGCTTGATCGCTTTCCTTTCCAGTATCGGGTGACTTTACAAAGGATTACAAAGGCGGAGCATGCCGACAGGAGACCTTTTGGTCCATATCTAGGTCGGATGCGAAAAAAATCATAATGATAATAAAATAATAAATAAAAACTATAACAATGTAAATAACAATTAAAATACATTGAAAAAAAGCATAGGTATAGTTAGATAATAAACAAACAGGTAAATAGTAAATAATAATAACTTGACATATAACTAATAATAAATGAAAATCGAACAGACAAATGATAACAAAACAAAAACAAATAATGTAAAATAAATTATAATCATTACAGCATCTTGCTTAGGCTTTAGTGTGAAGATGTTATGGTCAAGTGTAGGTGTAGTACCATGCCATAGTGCATATTGCCTAGACCTGGATCGGTTATTTCTACGGATAGAAAAGGAGGTGTTATATTCTGCCTCTGGTCTGTTGTAGTCTTGGGAGAAGTACGGTGCAGTCTGGTAGTGGCCGTGGTTCTAGGGACATGAGTTTGGGTTCGTGCGGTTTGTGAGTCTCGATACCAAGGAAGAGGTTTTTACTGTTTCTTTGGCCACTTGGGAAAGTGAGCATATGGTTTGGCCATTGATTTATGAGTGTATGTGGGGTTTTTTTCCTCTCTCCTCTTTCTTTTCTTTTTTCTTTCTTTTTCTTCTTTTTTCTTTCTTTCGTTCATTCGTTCTTTCTTTCATTCATTCTTTCTTTCATTTTTCTTTCATTCTGTCTTTCGTTCATTTTTCTTTCTTTCGTTCTTTCTTTCTGAGATAGGAGATTGGGAGGTGATTGTTGATACATAAGTTTGCCATGAGTTTCGGTGTGACACATTATTTCCTTATCCTTTTTTTGAGATTTTGGAGTTCTTCAGTATTGAGTGTATTCGAAAGCGGCGAAAGGCCATCTTCTTTGCTCTATGGGCGGTGGCACATCCTGGATCCCGCCGGAGGATTTTGTGTCATTGTGTGGATAGTGAGGTTTTTGGAACTTATAGGCGTCCCCCATATGACGCATGATTTGTAAGATAGGTCAATGTTACGTCAATTGGTGGGTAGTCTCCGACTTCTTTGTTGCTATATGATGCTGCTCGAAAGGCTACCAGTGTTGCAAACGTCAGAACCAATCAAGGTTGCGGGAGTGTTCTCCTTGATTTTAAGGAAACAGATTTTCTCGCGGATTGGCTAAAATGGATCTTCAGTACTCAACTTTAGCAATATATCAACACCAAAACAAAAGATAGAAAGTAGCTCGGAAGACCACTCGCACTTGGCGAGGTCCGGCTAAAGACTCCTTGTTCTAAAAACCCTTGATCGAAGCGACACTCAATAATCTATTGAGTCAGGTGTATATCATGATAACACAAGCCTACTATTCGACAACATCTGTAGTAGGGAGGCCATGACTGCCTTCTCATTCTAACATTGAATATATTTGCAATATATTTTCTATTCTTTAAGAGTTTGCCTTTGTCTTTTACTTTTATATCTGCATATGTTTTAAATTTTGGCGTTTTTTTGGGAGCTGTACTCCATACTTTTGTATAAAGTCTGAGTATATAGATACATTCAATTCAGTTCAATTCAATTTACTTTAGGTTAACACATTACGTGCTTGGTACACTCACAGATATTGCGTTATGTCATGATTCCTATGGGACCTAAAATAGGACAGAGACAGAGGAAGATGGCAAGGAGACTATGAAGAGTGTAAAAGGGTTATCACACTGGGCTAATTTTCCTGCAACCTCAGAATAATCGTCGGTACCACTCACTTCCAGAACTTTACCCACTATGGCAAAGTATTTTGTTTTCTTAACAAAAATACATAGAAAGTCATTTGATATGCTAAAGTAAAATTATTTCCCTCCAGCATATCAGATATCTTCCCGAAACCTGTGGACTGCAAATCTAATCTAACAGTCGGATGAATATAGCCCAATGTGATCAGGCCTTAAGGAGAGGTAGGATATAGTCACTATCTTAAAGGTCTGGTATTACTGACCATTCATAGTCTAAAAAGAGGTCAAGCGTACATAAAGACAGGTCAATGAACGTGTATGTTATTGTTTGAAAGTGAAAAGATGTAGGTTGGTTTGGGATCTTATGTGACAGAGAGTATATATATGTATATATATATATATATATATATATATATATATATATATATATATATATATAAATATACATATATATATATTGTATACATATATATATATATATATATATATATATATATATATACACACATATACATATATATATATATATATATACACATATACATATACATATATATATATATACACATATACATATACATATACATATACACATATACATACATATACATATACGTACATATACATATACATATATATATGCATATACATATATATACATATACATATACATATACATATACAATACATATACATATATATACACATATACATATACATATACATATACATATACATTATACTTATACATATACACAAGACAACCAAACTGTTCTCCGTTCTATCAATCAGTCCGTGTATATATCCATCCATCTATATTTCCATTTCTGCCTTTAGACCCGCCTCGCATCATTCCACGTTCCAATCTCGTTTTCTTCTTCAACGTGGGAACTCTCTCTTTCTCTCTCTCTCTCTCTCTCTCTCTCTATCTCTCTCTCTCTCTCTTATTTGAGTCTCTCCCCTCCCGATGTATTTCCTTCTGCGTTTCTTTCTGTTCGTCTTAGCTCTTGCAACTGGGAGCTGTAGTCTAGTGAATGAAGCAGAACTGGGAGAGAAACTACTAGGGAGGAGGAAAAAGAGAAAGGGAAAACAGCGAGAGGAGGAGGAGGAGGAGGAGGAGGAGGAGAAGGGAGAAGGCAGAGGAGGAGATGGAAAAGGGGAAGTTAGAGGAGGAGGAAGAATAGGGAGAGGAGGAGGTGGTGGAGGAAGAGAAGGAAAATGGGAAGATAGAGGAGGAGGAAGAATAGGGAGAGGAGGAGGAGGAGGATATGGAGGAGGAGAAGGAAAAGGGGAAGATAGAGGCGGAGGAAGAATAGGGAGAGGAGGAGGAGGAGGTGGAGGAGGAGGAGAAGGAAAAGGGGAAGATAGAGAGGGAGGAAGAATAGGGAGAGGAGGAGGAGGTGGAGGAGGAGAAGGAAAAGGGGAAGATAGAGGAAGAGGAGGAGAAGGAAAAGGGGAAGATAGAGGGGGAGGAAAATAGGGAGAGGAGGAGGAGGAGGTGGAGGAGGAGGTGGAGGAGGAGAAGGAAAAGGGGAAGATAGAGGAGGAAGAAGAATAGGGAGAGGAGGAGGAGGAAGTGGAGGAGGAGAAGGAAAAGGGGAAGATAGTGGAGGAGGAAGAATAGGGAGAGGAGGAGGAGAAGGAGGAGGAGAAGGAGGAGAAGGAGGTGGAGGAGGTTGAAGTAGACAGAGAAGGGGAGAGTGGATGAAAGTGGAGTGGGAGGAGGAGAAGGAATAATGGTGCTAGCAGAAGGAAGGTTAAAACATGAAGAACAGAATCATAAACAAGACCGACCAACACCATCTTGATGAAATCTTTATTCAAATCCAGTTAAAGGATGTAACTTCGATAGGTCGAACATGTAGGAAGTTAAATCAAATCATCGAACGACAAAAAAAAAAGCAACGCTTTACATAAGAACATAAGAATGGAGGGGACTGCAAGAGACCATAAGGCCTACACTAGGCAGTTTCATATCCATTACCACCCATCATCCTAATCCATAAAGTTGTCTAACCTTCTCTTAAAACAAATAATAGTTTCAGCGCTCACTAATCAAGGTTACTAAGTCTATTCCATTCGTTAACTACTCCTTTGGTAAACCAGTTCTTGCCTATTTCTTTCTTAAAATCCAAATTTGTCCAGCTTAAACAATTTACTACAGGCCCCTTCCTACTGTCTTAATATGATGACCTTGCCTGCATCACCCTTGTTAAAGCCAAACCCATTTGAATACCTCTATTAGATCACCCCGCCCTCTACGTCTTTCCAGAGACTGACCATTGATGAGCGAGATCGGGAGAAGCCAGACTCTCCCGTCAGTGGAAGGGAGGTGCACCACCGAGGAAGACCACTCGTTGAATCTTGGGTCACAACGTAACTCACTCACCTTCATGTCGAAGCTGTAGGCGTAAGAACCTTCTTTACAGAGGTCGACGTTCCCCCAGACACCTCGGTCGAGACCATCAGGAACTTCGAGAGTTTCCACGACCTTCCTCTGGTTCGCTTCGGCGACGACGTCGAAGTCACGAGCAGAAGCTCCTGGTGAAATATTTTGGTTTGAATAAGAATATATATTCAGAGAAGTGTTTCTCAAACTTTTCCAGATTGAGTACCATTTGGAGGTTTCATACCATTACCGCGTACCACCTAGTCCCAGAAAAACACATTTTGATCAGATACCAACTTATTTACAAATAGAACACACAAACGACCCAGCCTCAAGGAACACAATTTAATCATTAAACTTCAATACGAGGGATACAAAATAAAGACAAAATAAGTTATTACTTTCCTAAGTGATAAAACACACTATCACAGTAAGGAGCCAGGTGGAGAACTGGCTGTGGCAATGTGCCGCTACGCGTCGTATTTTGAGTTGTTAGCAACCAAGTTACCAACAAATGAAAATCCCACACAAACCAGAAAGTGCTCGCAAACCACTTGTAAAACCTTCGTGTACCACAGTTCGGAAGCCAATGGTCGAGTCCTATCAGCAGAAAGCGAGTTCATAATAAGGGGAAACTACATTAAATTCCCTGTTCAGAAAAAGAAAATGCAACCTCGTTAGGTAGCGCCGTCCTCGACACCTCTGACAGGGAAGCTCGTGACGCTAAACCAAACCAAACCGAATCCGTTTCAGAAAGGGGCCTAGATTGTTTTTCTTACAAACAAGCCCACCGGCTACGCCGGGGGCCTTGGCCTGCGGCGCTGCGCGCCCTGGGCTACGCCCCTTTTTTGGAAAATAAAATATCAAAATCATATTGCTTTTTATTTCTTGTCAACATCTAGCTGTTCTCGCAAGTCCTTCGAGTTCTTCTTCTTCGAGTTCTTCTTCTTCTTCTTCTTCTTCGAGTTCTTCGAGTTCTTCTTCGAGTTCTTCGAGTTCTTCTTCGAGTTCTTCGAGTTCTTCTTCGAGTTCTTCGAGTTCTTCTTCGAGTTCTTCTTCGAGTTCTTCGAGTTCTTCTTCGAGTTCTTCTTCGAGTTCTTCGAGTTCTTCTTCGAGTTCTTCGAGTTCTTCTTCGAGTTCTTCTTCTTCGAGTTCTCCTTCTTCTTCGAGTTCTTCTTCTTCGAGTTCTTCTTCGAGTTCTTCTCTTTCGAGTTCTTCGAGTTCTTCTTTTTCGAGTTCTTCGAGTTCTTCTTTTTCGAGTTCTTCTTTTTCGAGTTCTTCGAGTTCTTCTTTTTCGAGTTCTTCGAGTTCTTCGAGTTCTTCTTCGAGTTTTTCGATTTCTTCGAGTTCTACTTCTTCTTCTTCTTCTAGTTCTTCTTCTTCCTCTTCTTCGAGTTCTTCGAGTTCTTCTTCTTCGAGTTCTTCTTCTTCTTCTTCTTCTTCTTCTTCTTCTTCGAGTTCTTCCTCTTCTTCTTCTTCGATTTCCTTCGAGTTCTTCTTCACCGTAGTTGGCGGTGTTACCGATTTACCACCAAACGCGAAGGGTCAGTTTATTTTTTACTTATATAGATATGTGTACATTCAAAGGAAAAAACGCACACATTAGCTTAATGTACAAACTGAAACACCTGCACGCGCACACATAAACACACACATAATAGATTCGACTTCATCCCGTGCTCAGAAGCTGCCATTACTGACCCTCTTGCGCAAAGATTTGGGTGCGTGGAGTATATATGTAAGATCACAGCATTACCCACAGATCGGATTATACAAACTCTGAATTCTCATTCCAGAGGGTATGTCGATTACGAGTCCATCACGTGATCCAGGGATTATGGTAAGCTACAAACGCACGCACACTCTTTCTCTCTCTCTCTCTCTCTCTCTCTCTCTCTCTCTCTCTCTCTCTCTCTCACACACACACACACACACACACACACACACACACACACACACACACACACACACACACACCACACACACACACAAATACATACACGACCCGATGGCGCGGTTGGTAGAGTTCCCGGCTACCACTACGGAGGTTCGGGTTCGAATCCCGCTAAGGGATGAAATAAGTTAAGTATCACTGCGCTGCGAGTCGTTACTCCAACTCTCGTGGGCGAGGAGTTGTGTGTGTGTATGTGTGTGTGTGTGTGTGTGTGTGTGTGTGTGTGTGTGTGTGTGTGTGTGTGTGTGTGTGTGTGTGTGTGTGTGTGTGTGTGTATGTGTGTGTGTGTGTGTATGTGTGTGTGTGTGTGTGTGTGTGTGTGTGTGTGTGTGTGTGTGTGTGTGTGTGTGTGTGTGTGTGTGTGTGTGTGTGTGTGTGTGTGTGTGTGTGTGTGTGTGTGTGTGTGTGTATGTGTGTGTGTATGTCTGTGTGTATGTATGCGTGTGTGTGTGTGTGTGTGTGTGTGTGTGTGTGTGTGTGTGTGTGTGTGTGTGTGTGTGTGTGTCTGTGTGTATGTATGCGTGTGTGTGTGTGTGTGTGTGTGTGTGTGTGTGTGTGTGTGTGTGTGTGTGTGTGTGTGTGTGTGTGTGTGTGTGTGTCTGTGTGTATGTATGCGTGTGTGTGTGTGTGTGTGTGTGTGTGTGTGTGTGTGTGTGTGTGTGTGTGTGTGTGTGTGTGTGTGTGTGTGTGTGCGTGTGTGTGTGTGTGTAAGGTCACAACATTACCCATAGATCGGTAATAGTTTTCGATCACGAGTCCAACGTGTGATCCAAGACCGTGGTGAATCACAAACACACACACACGCACATGCACACACACACAAACACACACATACACAAACACACACACATGCATATACGCACACATACACACACACAAACACATACATACACAAACACACACACATGCACATACACATGCACATACACACACACTTATACACACATACACACGTATATGCATATATATTCTCAACGCTGGTTCTTCTCCCTTAACAGGGCAGCCTCCGCTATTCCTAGACCAATATCTTCGCTCTTTCATTAGTCTCTAGCAATGGAAACAATAGAATTACTCTTGGGCAGGAGTGAAACCTATCAAACACTTGTTTTTCATACACACACACACACACACACACACACACACACACACACACACACACACACACACACACACACACACACACACACATATATATATATATATATATATATATATATATATATACACGCACATACGCACATACACATATCTACTGTATATACACATCTTACATAA
This sequence comes from Oratosquilla oratoria, assembly GCF_046742065.1. NCBI lineage: Eukaryota > Metazoa > Arthropoda > Malacostraca > Stomatopoda > Squillidae > Oratosquilla > Oratosquilla oratoria. The sequence continues at coordinate 9,672,705 of NC_134781.1, read as the reverse complement.
CAGTGTGGAGATGACTTGCTGAGACGAGATTACCCAAACGAATCGATGGAGTGTTCCTCTTGATCCGGGATCAAACTAAACAAATATCTTTGCCGAGGACACTTTTACCCTTTTGTGACAGAACAACTGACGTTCATGACATCGAAGAACAGAAATCGTGTCCTCGTCTTCGTTGACCTGGGGTCAGTCGTCGACCTTTCCCGAGGTCACGTGACAGGGGGCAACATGATTAATTGAGTTCCCGTCTTCGCAGTTCGAGTGCCTTGCCTCTCGACGAAATCTAACGTCGCCAATCAAATCAGAATATGTAAAGGCTGTCAGTGTTCTGAAAGAGAGTTACCGAGTGAGGCTTAACCTCTGAACGTTAAGGGTAAACCATCAAACTGAATCGAATTGTCTGGCATGAACGAGAACAAAATTTACATAAAGAGGGCCTTTAGTTTTAAAACTTTAACGTTATCAGCAATCCCTATGTATAGACACGGTAAAGGAAACATGGACTGGAGGTGAAAGTCGTTAGACGAAACGTCAGGAATAAAAGCTTCACCTCCAGTCCATGTTTCCTTTACCGTGTCTATACAACTTGTTCACATGGATTTTCAGCAATCCCTATGTCCCATTAGCTACCTTCTAAGACTTTATCCCTTGGTTGAGTTTTCCGTCTCTTGTGATTTCCAAAAAGATATGACCCTCGATGACCCTTGTAGAGGAGGAAGAAGTTTGGATGAATGGAGAACTCATGTCTGGGGCAGTTCGACTGATCCTGCCAAGAATTACTCACTGGGATGGGGAGGGTGACTGCATAGAACAGCGTTTCTCAACCTTTTTACCCTTGCGTAACCTTTAGAATAGATTGCATGTCTCAAGGAACCCCTGCGCAAAAAAAAAAAAAAAAAAAAAAAACATATACCATATCTTCATCTTATTTTCATCGTAATAATAGGTTAGATAGGATGATGTCTATATTA
>NC_134781.1:9659237-9666737 GCF_046742065.1 Oratosquilla oratoria | reverse complement strand
CCCTTTCTTCTTCTTCCTCCTCCTCGTCCCTCTCTTCCTCCTTCTCCTCGTCCCTCTCTTCCTCCTCCTCGTCCCTCTCTTCCTCCTCCTCGTCCCTCTCTTCCTCCTACTCGTCCCTCTATTCCCCCTCCTCCTCCTCGTCCCTCTCTTCCTCCTCCTCCTCGTCGTCCCTCTCTCCCTCCTTCTCCTCCTATTTCTCCCCCTTCAACTCCTCCCCACCTTTTACTTCACTCTTTCCCTCCTCCTCGTCCTTCTCTTCCTCCTCTTCCTTGTCCCTCTCTTCCCCCTCCTCCTTATCCCTCTCTTCCCCCTTCTCCTCCTTCTACTTCTCCTCCATCTCCTCTCCACCTCTTCCTTCACTTCTTCCGCTCCTCTTCCTCCTCCTTCTCCCCCTCCACCTCCTCCCCTTCTTCTTTCCCCAGTTCATTCCTTCCTCCTACTCCTCCTCCTCCTCTTTCTCTTCCTCCTCCTCCTCCTCGTCCCTTTCTTCCTCCTCCTTCTTCTCCTACTTCTACCCCCTGCAAATCCTTCCCACCTCTTCCTTCACTTCTTCATTTCTTTCCTCCTCGTCCCTCTGGTTTCTTCTCCTCCTCCCTCTCCTGTTTCTCCCCTTCCCCACTTATTCCTCCACTTCTTCCTCTCTTTCTACTTCTCTTCCCCCTCTTCCTCCTTCTTCTCCACCTCAACACTCACCCCAACCCCTTCCTTCACTTCTTTCCTCCTCCTCCTCCTCTCCTCCTCCTCCTCCCCCTCCTCCTCCTCCTTCTCCTCCTCCCCCTCCTTCTCCTCCTCCTTTTCCTCCTCCTCCATTACCACCACCTCCACAGCGATCGACGTTCTTAAGCAGTGTACGAGTATGTATAAAATTGGCCAAAAAGTCTGGCATTGGTTACATGATGAGGAAGGAAGAGAGTCGTGAGAAATCAGAGTGCGTCTTCCTCCTCTTCCTCCTCCTCCTCCTCCTCCTCCTCTGCAGCCTTCATCACCAATATCATCCTTATCACCATTTCCCTTGTCTGACATAAACTTTGTACTTTGGTGATAAGCATACTACGGGGCAACTGAGGGAAAAGCAAAATATGCCCTCCTATTCCTCCTCCTCTTCTCCCTCCTCCTCCTCTTCCTCCTCCTCCTGGTATTCTTCCTCCCTCTTCTCCTGCTCATCCCTCCTTCTCCCCTCCTCCTCCTCCAACCCTCCTTCTCTTCCACCGCCTCCCCCACTTCCTCCCCTACTCCTCCCCAACCTCATCCTCATTCTCCTGGTATTCCTCCTCCCATCTCCTCCTCCCCCCGTCCTTTTCCTCCTCCACCCCCTCCTCCACCTCCTCCTCCTCCACCTTCCCTCCTCCTCCTCCTTGACCTCATCCTTATCCTCCTGCTATTACTCCTCCTGTTCCTACTCCACCTTCTCCTCGACCACCACCAACACCCACTGTTTCTTCCATACATCTATTATACAAAACAGATCTTCTTACTTGTGGGTTCGACTCCCGCACTTCTCTAAATCTCATCAGGGACTGTCCCAACAGTCCCTGGGCGCATAAAAGGGCAAAGGTGACTGTTTTGATCGTAGCTAATCAGCACCTCCTGGCGTAGTCTACAGATGGAGATATACTGAAGAAAATGGGTAAAGAGGAGACAAAAGCACATCCCATCTCAGTGCTTCGTGGATCAAGGGTCATCCCCTTCCTACGCCACTCTAATCACCTCGAGGGTAATACAGCGAGGCATAGCTTGATGTTACCATTCTCATTATATATCATCATTATTGTTATTATTATTATCACAATTGCTGTTACTATTAATATTATATTATTATAATTACTGTTATTACTATTACTATTGTTATAGTTATCATTATCGTCATTATCATTATCATTATTATCATCATCATCCTACTCTTCATCATTACTATCATCATTATCATCATTATCCTCCTAATCATCATCGTCATTATCATTACTATCATTACTATCATCATCATCATTATTATTATCATTATTATTATCATTATCATTATAATTACTATTTTCTTTCTAGACGTATATTGTTAAATGTGATGACTAATGCTGGATTACAAAGCTTCTTACTGATGTTCCCTGTTCTTCTTGTAACCTTCCTTCTTCCTCAAGTTTGGCAGTGGGCTCGCCGTACATGTCGATTCTTTATGCAGAGGAGTTACGGAGCATTCAGGTATCCAGACTTCCAGAACTTCTCCAGAGTCTTCCAGAGATTCAAGAAAGAGGTATTCATTTGCGAAAGTCACTGTCCTGACGTTCTTGGAAGAAAGAATATAACACTCGTAATAATAATAATGATAAATGGCGTATTTTTATGTCTAGCTTCTGGTCAAAGACCAGGCAATTTCAATCAGCTCACGCGAGACCTCATACTCGAATTAGGGTTCTCATTTGAATAGATTCATCTCGTCTTAGCCTGGATAAAGACATGAAGCGCGTGTCACTGTGTTGAAGAGGTTAAAGAATACAACAGGATTCTTTGCTTTCTCGACCAACAAAAGAAGGTCTCGGGAACGTTGTGTACACATTCGAACCGGTCTCGTTTGCTTAGACACAAATTAACAACGTTATTCTGGCTTCATGCAGGGACATATCTTAATGAGTAAATTCATACGCAAACAAGAAAACAAACACAAGTCGACGAAGCAGCACAAGAACGAAGGAAAAGAGAGAAAGAGTAACGAGAGGAAGACGAGGACAGGAAAGATGTGAACGAAGAAGAAAAGGGAAAAAGGAAGAGAAGGTAAAGTAAGGGAAGGAAAGGGGACGGAAGGGAAGGAAAAGGAAGAGAAAAGGAAGGGGAAGGGAAAGGAAGAAAATGGGAAGAGGAAGAGGTGAAAGAAAGGAAGAAAAGGGAAAGGAAAGGAAAGGGAAGGGAAAGGAAAGGGAAGGGAAGGGAAGGGAAGGGAAAGTAGAAGGGAAAGGAGAAGAGAAGGGAAAGAAAAAGATGATAAAAAGAAACCAAATAACTACAAGCCTATAAGCTTAACTTTAATCGTAGGAAAAATGATGGAAAATATCATTAGAGATGCTATCGAACATCATTTAGAAAGTAACTGTTTGATAAACGATAGCCAGCGTGGATTCAGACGGAAACGTTCTTGCGTGACTTACTCGAATTCTACAACACAGTCATCTCTAATTATGACAAAAGAAACAATATAGATTTAATATATCTAGACTTTGCAAAAGCTTTTCATACCTTCCCCCACGAAAGAATACTTACTAGATTAGCTTCACACGGAATAAGTGGTAGCCTATGAAGTTGGAATAGTAATTGGTTGAATGATCGAAAACTGATTTGTTCTAAATGGCAAAACTTCTAGATGGAAAAATGTTACGAGTGGAGTTCCTCAGGGTTCCGTTCTCGGGCCACTTCTATTCATAGTATAAATAAATGATATAAACCACGGACTGAAACCTATTGTTTCCAAATTTGCTGATGATACAAAAATGTGCGGAATGGTTAATGATCACTAAAATCAATTAGATATTCAAGAAGATTTAGATAAACTACAGTAAGTGCAAGTTTATGCATATAAGTAAAAATAACAGTAAGTACGATTACAAGTTATTTGGAAATTCGTTAAGAAAAGTGGATAGTGAAAAAGATCTCGGCGTAATTATCAGCAACGATCTCAAATCATCTAAACAGAGTATTTCAGCCTCTAAGAAAGCAAACAAGATTCTAGGACTGATTCTAGGACTAAAATATATGAATCTGTTTTCCCTAAAAAAGCGTAGATTCAGAGGTGACTTGATACAGTCCTTTAAGATTCTAAAGGGAATTGACAACATGAAAAGTGACAACTTTTCACACTGAATGAGAATCCGACAAGATATAATGGTCTCAAACTATCAGGAAGTAGATTTAATTTGGAAGTGGGTAGAAGCAACTTCGCCAACCGTGTAGTTAATGAATGGAATAAACTTACTGCAGAGGCAGTGCAATGTAGTTCAGTTCGAAGCTTAAAGATTCGTTTAGATAAACACCTACGCAAGATGCTGTAATACCTGCCATTTATTTTATATTATTTATTTATTTGTTTGTTATCACTTGTCTGTTTGTTTATTATTATTTGCTTGGTTTTCATTTATTATTATTTATCTATAGATTTATTACTATTTGCTATTTACCTGTTTACTTATTATTTAACTAAACCTATGCATTTGTTCATTTTATCTATTATCATTTATATTATCATCATTTTATTTATTTATTAATCATTATTATTTTTTCGCATCCAACCTAGTTATGGACCAAAAGGTCTCCTGTTGGTACGCTCCTCCTTTGTAATCCTTTGTAGAAAAGGATGGGAAAAAAGAAGGGTAGGGAGAAGGGAGGGGAAGGCAAGCAAAGGGAAGGGAAGGGAAGGGAAGGGAAGGGAAAAAGGAAGGTAAGACAAGAAAAAGGGGAAGGGCAGGGAAAGGGGAAGGGAAGGAAGAGGAACGGAATAGAATGGAATGAAAGGTAATGGAAGAGGAAGGGACGGTAAGGGAAGGAGAAGGAAATATAAGGAAAAGGAAGGGAAGAAAAGGGAAGGGAAGGGAAGAGAAGGGAAGGGAAGGGAAAGGAAGGGAAAGAAAGGGAAAGGAATGGAAGGGAAGGAACGGAAAGGGAAGGGGAAGGGAAGGAAGAGGAAGGGAATAGAATGGAATGGAAGGTAATGGAAGAGGAAGGGACGGTAAGAGAAGGAGAAGGAAATATAAGGAAAAGGAAGGGAATAAAAGGGAAGGGAAGGGAAGGGAAAGGAAGGGAAAGAAAGGGAAAGGAATGGAAGGGAAGAAACGGTAAGGGAAGGGGAAGGGAATATAAGGAAAGGGAAAGTAAGGGAAGGGAAGGGAAGGAAAGGGAAGGGAAAGGAAAAAGGAAGGTAAGAGAAGGAAAAGGGGAAGGGCATGGAAAGGGGAAGGGAAGGAAGAGGAACGGAATAGAATGGAATGGAAGGTAAGGGAAGAGGAAGGGACGGTAAGGGAAGGAAAAGGAAATATAAGGAAAGGGAAGGGAAGAAAAGGTAAGGGAAGGGGAGGGAAGGGAAAGGAAGGGAAGGGAAGGAACGGTAAGGGAAGGTGAATGTAATATAAGGAAAGGGAAGGGAAGGGAATGGAAGGGAAGGGAAGGAAATGGAAGAGAAGGGAAGGGAAGGGAAGGAAAGAAAAGGGACGGGAAGGGAAGGGACGGAAGGGAAAGGAAGGGAAGTGAAGGAACGGGGAAAGGAAGGGAAAGGGGAAGGGGAGGAAGGGGAAGGAAAGGAAGTAGGGAAGAGAAGGGAATGGAAGGTATGGGAAGGGGAAGGGACGATAAGGGATGGGGAAGGGAATGTAAGGAAGGGGACTGGAAAGGAAGGGGAAGAAAAGGAAACAGGGAAGAGAAGGGGAAGGGGTAGAGGAAGTGGAAGGGGAAGGGAATAGAATGGAATGGAGGGTAAGGGAAGGGGAAGGGACGGTAAGAGAAGAAGGAAATATAAGGAAAAGGAAGGGAATAAAAGGGAAGGGAAGGGAAAGGAAGGGAAAGAAAGGGAAAGGAATGGAAGGGAAGGAACGGTAAGGGAAGGAGAAGGGAATATAAGGAAAGGGAAATTAAGGGAAGGGAAGGAAAGGAAAGGGAAGGGAAAGGAAAAAGGAAGGTAAGAGAAGGAAAAGGGGAAGGGCAGGGAAAGGGGAAGGGAAGGAAGAGGAACGGAATAGAATGGAATGGAAGGTAAGGGAAGAGGAAGGGACGGTAAGGAAAGGAAAAGGAAATATAAGGAAAGGGAAGGGAAGAAAAGGGAAGGGAAGGGGAGGGAAGGGAAAGGAAGGGAAGGGAAGGAACGGTAAGGGAAGGTGAATGTAATATAAGGAAAGGGAAGGGAAGGGAAGGGAAGGGAAGGAAAGAAAAGGGACGGGAAGGGAAGGGACGGAAGGGAAAGGAAGGGAAGTGAAGGAACGGGGAAAGGAAGGGAAAGGGGAAGGGAAGGAAGGGGAAGGGAAAGGAAGGAGAAGGGAAGAGAATGGAATGGAAGGTAAGGGAAGGGGAAGGGACGATAAGGGATGGGGAAGGGAATGTAAGGAAGGGGACTGGAAAAGAAGGGAAGAAAAGGAAACAAGGAAGAGAAGGGGAAGGGGAAACGAAGGGGAAGGGAATAAAATGGAATGGAAGGTAAGGGAAGGGGAAAGGGACGCTAAGGAAAGGGGAAGGGAATGTAAATGAGGGGAAGGGAAAGGAAGGGAAGAGAAGGGAAGTGGAAGGAAAGATAGGGAAAGGGGAGGGAAGGAAATGAAAGGGAAAGAAAGGGAATAGAGGGAAAGGAAAGGGAGGGGAAGGGAAAGAAAGGGAATGGAGGGAAAGGAAAGGGAGGGGAAAGGGAAAGAAAGGGAAAGGAGTGGGAAAGGGAAAGAAATGGAATGAAGTAAAGGGAAGGGAGGGGAAAGTAAAAAAAAAGGGAAGGAAAGGGAAGGGAAGGGAAGGAATGGCAAGGGAAGGGAAGGGAAGGGAAAAGAAGGAAAAGGAAACGAGGAAAAGGGAAGGGAGGAAAATGGAAGAAAAGGAAGAGAGCCAAAGAAATGAAGTAAAGTAAAGGAAAGGAAAGGGGAGGGAAGATAAGGAAGGAAAATGGAAAGAAAGAAAAAGTAAGGGAAGGGAGGGGAAAGGAAGGGAAGGGAAGGAGAAGGGGAAGGGGAAGAGGATAGAAGTAAAGGAGGAGGAAAAGAGGGAAAGGAGGAAGAAAAAATGGAAAAGAATGGAAGGGAAGAAAAGGAAAGGGAAAAGGAAGGGAAAAGGAAAGGAATAGGAATAGAAGGAAAGTGGAGAAGGAGAAGGGGAAAGTGGAGGACGGAGTGGAAGGTGTATTGAAAAGGGGAAAAAAGGGGAAGTGAAAGAAGGAAAGGAATTAAAGGAAGGGAAGGAAAAGGGAAGGAAAAAGGCGAAGGAAAAGGAAGAGAAAGAAAGAGGAAAGGGGAAGAGGGAAAGGAGGAAAGGAAGGGAGGGAAAATAGGGAAAAGGGAAGAGGAAAAGAAAAGAGGAAAGAAGGAAAAGGAAAGGAAAGAAAGGGGTGAAAGGAAGGGGAAGGAGAGAAAGGGTAGGGAAGGGAAAAGGAGGAAGAAAGGGGAAAGGGAGAAAATGGGAAGGAAAGGGAAAGGGAAAGGGAAGGGAAGGGGAAGGAGAAGGGAAGGAAGGGAAAAGGGGAGGAAAAGAGAAAGGGAGAGAGAGGGAAGGGGGAAGGACGGAAAGGGAGGAAAAGGAAAGGAAGGGAAAGGGAAGGAAAAGGGAAGAAAGAGAAGATCAAGGGTGGGGAAAGGGAAAGAAAGGGATGGGATGGGAAGGAATGAAGTGGACGTAGGAAAGGGAAAAGGGTAGGCCAAGGGATGAAGCAAGGGATGAAAAGAGAAAAAAAGAGAAGAGAGCGAAAAAGATAAAATAAAAGAAAGTAAAGGTAAGGTAAGGAGAAGGATGAATTGGAAGGAAGGGAAAGAAAAGGGGAGAATGAGGTGAGAAAGAGGT
>NC_134781.1:9646322-9653737 GCF_046742065.1 Oratosquilla oratoria | reverse complement strand
AACTCAAACACAATACATCATAAAACATCTTCAACCTATCACACAACCACATCTAATACACCTCATACAACTATATCAAATCTTATCTACTATTATATAATATATAATAATCAACAAAACTACTAAACAAAATCCTAATACACCAACCAATACCAACAAGAGCCACTCGCGCGTCTCAATCCTCGACAAGCAGATCCACAACAATTAACAGTAACTACATAGCGATGCTGATTATAATGAAATGGATGATGCTTATAAGATGATTTGATGATGAAGCAGAAGATGCTGTATGATATATGATGATGATGATGATGATGATGATGATGATGATGATGATGATGATGATGATGATGATGATGATGATGATGGTTATCATCTCTTCCTTCGCCGGTATTATCATTATCTCGATATTCAACGTAGCTGCCATCTCCCTGCGATGCCTAGCGTGCACACGCGCACATATATACATATGTATATGTATTCACCTTGGATCTGCTGCAGTCTCTGTCGAGACAGCCAGACACCACCCTACGGCAGTGAGCTCAGAGCTCCTTATTTGCCGATTTCTGGGTAGGTGTGTGTGTGTGTGTGTGTGTGTGTGTGTGTGTGTGTGTGTGTGTGTGTGTGTGTGTGTGTGTGTGTGTGTGTGTGTGTGTGTGTGTACATACAAACCGTTAAAACAGAACATATTAATCCCTTAAAACCAGTAGTGACGGTGCCATTCAGATCCGCGAATACGTAACTCAGGTGCCGTCGATCCTGTTTTGATGTAAACCTTCACTTCCAAAGTGCCACAGAGACGAACAGAATCGACCAACGGTAAGAGGCAAAATAACCCCATTTTGGGTTGCCATGGTGATAAAGAAAACCGTCTGGCGGCAAGGAAGAGAGAAAGGGTTTTGATCTTCCTCCTTCAACTCCTTCCGTACAAGATGATCTTTTTTCTTATATTCTAAATGTCAGTAGCCTAATTTATTCGTCTCTTTATCATTCCATCTGTAGTATTTTTTTTTCAAGCCTAGACTATCTCAAAACCAATCTGACCAAAGTCTCTGTAGGACCGAAAAAGTAAATCAAAGAAATTAAGTCTTCCGCCTGATTCCATCGATATTTAAGCCTAATACGGTTCCAAGTACTTTTGAATTTTCAACGGTTTTGTCGGTTTCGTTTTTAACTGTTCTTAACTGTCGTAGCGATCCTGTGTGTTTTGACGACCCTAACGACACTTACAAATTAAACAGAGATCGTTATCTAGGTCCGTGATTGATTCCTAAAATTATCTTAACCCAAGGACCCATTGGAATGCTAAAGATCCATAGCATTCCACAGTCTTCGAAGCGTAACGATGATTCCAGGCTTAAATTTTGTTTCACCAAGGTGGCGTAATCGGTAGTGTGCTGGTCTCGCATTCACTTAGTTGTGTGTTCGAATCCCGATTCCAAACCGTGACTGTTACCTGCAGCTACTCAGAGCCTCCTGGCGTATGCTCCTCAACACCACCCCTTTGTTTAAGGCATTAGTGATGGGTATTGAGCCACGACCAGCAAGACCCCTCGATGTAATTCTCACAGATGAAAAAAAATCACTTCGCGACAACACCCGCAGCCCAACAGTGGCTGGCAACGGTCCTCGGGCCTTCCACAGATATCTCTGGGAGGAAACTTTGGACTGTTGTCTGTGTTGTGTGAGTGTAGTACTGTTTCTATGTCACTAGCTGAAAGTGGTATGAGGAGGAAAGCAGTCCGGACACCAAGTACCAGTCCCCCAGGGTTGCACCTTCTGACGGAGCTGAGGGGTTAGCAAGGTCTTGAAAATGGTCAGCATTGCCTTGCGGCAGTCAGAAATACTACAAATGAAGAAGCCTCGACAATATCCACCCCAAGGTCAAATCTTAATTATAACAGATTTAATATATTTTTTTCTCTATCAAGATTATTTACACATAGAGTTCCCGTTGTAAATGGCTTACCTATGTTAATTAGCTTATTCATGATAATGAGAAACTCATGGTAATAAGCTTCATTCATGGTAGCGGGTTTGCCTTTGGGAATGAGGTCGCTCTCTCTAATGGCCTAAGTTGTATCTAAACCGATTCTCATAAAGTGAGAATTAAGTAACCACAGACGAAGGGGAGAGAGGAGGCTGTGGTGGTGGCACTGTTGTTATTGGTGGCTGACGGGAATGACGAGGATGTTGGCAGTGGTGTTAATGGTGGTAGTCGTGCTAGTACCATTAACGTGGGTGTTCATGTGTGATGGTGTGATGATTGTGGTGGTGGTAGTTGTGGTGGTGGTTGTGGTTTTGGTTGTGGTTGTGTTTTTGGTTGTGGTTGTGGTTGTGGTTGTGTTTTTGGTTGTGGTTGTGGTTGTGGTTGTGGTTGTGGTTGTGGTTGTGTTTTTGGTTGTGGTTGTAGTTGTGGTTGTAGTTGTGGTTATGGTTATGGTTGCGGTTGAGGTGGTCGTGGAAGTGGTGGTGGAAGTGATGCTGGAGGTAGTGGTGGAGATGGTGGTGGAGGTGGTAGTAATGGTAGTAGTGGCGGAGGTGGAGGTGGAGGTGGAAGTGGAGGTGGTGGAAGTGGTGGTAGAAGTGGTGCTGGAAGTAGTGATGGAGGTGGTAGTGGTAGAGGTAGTGGAGGTGGTGGTGGTGGTGGTGGAGAGCGTATTGGTGGAGGTGGTGGAGATAGTGAAAGTGGAGGTGGTGGCGTAGATGGTGGTAGTGGTGGAAGTGTTGGTGGTGTTGTTGTCAGCAGAGGCTTTTATTGTAAATGGTGAAATCTAGATCTTCCTGTAACAACTTCAAATCATTCTTATCTTCTACACTCTTCATGTTCTTTGTGATAACAATAGATATATTAGGGAATCTGTTTAACCCATCCATCATATCGTTAAGAAATATCAAGAGGAGTTCTGGTCCCAACGCCAATCCCTGTAGAACCCCACTAGATACCTCCTTCCAATCTGACATCTTGTTCTTCATAACCATCCCTTATCTCTCTCTCTCTCTCTCTCTCTCTCTCTCTCTCTCTCTCTCTCTCTCTCTCTTTCTTTCTTTCATTTATGCCAGCAGACTCCCTAATCCTCCTGTGTATTTCAATTTTCATGTTATTTTTTGTGAGATACCTTATCAAAGGCTTTCTCCGAGTCTAGGTCTATATAGCCCAACTTCCAAACCCATTTCTCTCTTGTAGTGCGTAGATTGCTATTCAAGTAATAACTTACAAAGCTGAAGTACGAGTATCTGACTTTTCTTTTCTTTCAGACTATCTGCCAAGATCTTCTTTTCTTCCAGATATTTTGTTTGTTCTTCACTATCCTCTCACGCATTTTAGCTATCATGCTCGTCAAAGACGCAAGTCTACAGGGTGGCCCAAATGTCACTGCGGTGTTCCAATTTGTGGTCATTTCTTCATTGATTAACCTTAGGCTTGATATGTTGTTCAAGCAAGATGGGGCAAATGCTCAAGCCGCAAGAGAAGTAATATAATTGCTGAGAAGGTTTTCTATGTTTTATTAAGATTTCATGCATATATTTGTAACGATAAGGCTGTTGCTCAATATTTAAAATCCTCTGACTTTTGGGCCACCCTGTATAATTCAAGGGTTCATTTTTGGTTGCTCCTTTGTTGATGGGAACCACATTGGCCTATTTCCAATATCTTGGCACTTTCCTTTAGCTCATTAAACTTATTTGTGTGTGTGTGTGTTTGTGTGTGTGTGTGTGTGTGTGTGTGTGTGTGTGTGTGTGTGTGTGTGTGTGTGTGTGTGTGTGTGTGTGTGTGTGTGTGTTTCCTCGTGTGTTTGCTTAAGTGTGTGTTGGGGAGGTGCTTGAGTGTGCGCATATGTGTGTGTGTGTGTGTGTGTATGTGTGTGTGTGTGTGTGTGTGTGTGTGTGTGTGTGTGTGTGTGTGTGTGTGTGTGTGTGTGTGTGTGTGTGTGTGTGTGTGTGTGATTCCCCATGGCCTTAAATCGCTTGCTGGACTCATGATTAATAGCTATTACCCTCCCGGGTGAGAGCTCATACTTGCCCGATCTGCGGGTAATACTGTGGCCTTACACGCAAACACACACAATTCTTTGCCCACGAGAGAGAGAGAGAGTGTGTGTGTGTTTGTGTGTGTGTGTGTGTGTGTGTGTGTGTGTGTGTGTGTGTGTGTGTGTGTGTGTGTGTGTGTGTGTGTGTGTGTGTGTGTGCGTGATAGAGAGAGAGAGAGAGAGAGAGAGAGAGAGAGAGAGAGAGAGAGAGAGAGAGAGAGAGAGAGAGAGAGAGAGAGGTTCAACACGTTCTTGGAACACGTCTTCTAAGTGAATAAAATCGTCTGAAATTCCTCAAAACTACACCTGCGAGTTGAACCACGGGAATAAAATGATTCATCTGTTCAACGCATTAGAATAATATAGCACTGCAGTTCTGTCCTGAACCGCCTTGTTCTCTTCGGAAGGAAATTGACCTCAAACCCCGAAGGGATTGATAGAGCGATATAAAATAATTAAATCAGCGCTACCCTGAGGCTAACCCACACGGGATCCACGCGCTCTTCGTCCAGAGGTTTACATGGACCCCTCCCCACTCCCACCATGAGGTCCCATGGCCCCCTATCCCGGACTATGGGGTCACATGACCCCCTCCCCCGGGCTATGGGGTCACATGACCCCCTCCCCCGGGCTATGGGGTAACATGACCCCCTCCCCCGGGCTAAGGGGGAACATGACCCCCTCCCCTGGGCTATGGGGTCACATGACCCCCTCCCCCGGGCTAAGCGGTTACATGACCCCCTCCCCCGGGCTAAGGGGTTACATGACCCCCTCCCCCGGGCTATGGGGTCACATGACCCCCTCCCCCGGGCTATGGGGTCACATGACCCCCTTCCCCGGACCACGGGATCCGGCCACTGGGTCCAACCCACTCCCGGACCACCAGTTGGTCCATCCGCACAGTCGCCGCGCCCGAATTGAAATCAATCTCTACACAGCCAAACTCATTAAAACATTTAGTTTCTCGTAATGGAGGGAATTCTTTGGGACTCTGACTATTAATTTTTTGCCCTCATTCGTAATTTGGTGGAAGGATAGATGACGAGGTGGGCCGGGGGCCGGGTGAAAGGAGAGGGAACAAGAGGAGGAAGGAGAGGGAAATGATGGAGGAGGGGTAGAAGGAAAAAGAGGAGGAAAAAGAAGAACTAAAAGGAGGAGTAGGAGGAGTAGAACCAGTGGAAGAAGGAGGGGAAGAAAAAGTAGGAGTAAAGGAAGGGGTAGAAGAAGGGGTAGACGGAGGGTAAGGAAGAGGGGATGGAAGATATCAAGGAGAGGCAGAAGAAAGAATAGAAGTAAAACGAACGAGAGAAGAAAGGAAAGATGGAATAACTGAAGGAGAGTGGGCAAGAGGAAAGGGAGGAAGATAAAGGGAGGAAGATAAAGGGAAGAAGAGGAGAGGAGGGAGGAGAAGGGGAATTTTTTTTAAATAAACGGATAGGAGGAGGGTTAGGACTAAGGAGGGGTAGGACCAAGGTGCAAACGACAAAATAAAAAAAGGAAAAAGGAAAAAATGTGAACATGAGTGTGTTACAGATAACATGTTGTGTATCATAGATTGAAATTAGACAGATAAAGTGAATCGAGTGGGTATGGAGATCCATACAGACACAGGGATATATACAGAAATATTTAAATTTTATTGTACCTGTATGTATGTATATATATATATATATATATATATATATATATATATTGGACATTTTATTCTTTCATGTTACTTTAATTAATTACAGATTACATTACTCGAATTCATTCATTCTGAATTCTTAATCTCAGTATATAATTAAATTGCCTGACATGGAAGAATTTATATTCACTTACGTATTATATCAACCTGTGACGTAGGACAAGAATAAAGTAACTATGCTCCTCTGCTTGACATAAAAATGGGCGACTAAATGAGGGTGGACCAGAAAGACTGATTATCCCCCATTTCTATTCTCCTCACAAAAAAAAATTGCAGGCGAAAAAGTAAGCTTTGACAAGGATATCCCTCTTATAAGGAGTATCATCACCATGTATATATATATATATATATATATATATATATATATATATATATTATATATATATATATATATCATACATATATATGTATATATATATTTATATACATATATATGTATTTATATATATATATATTTATATGCATATATATTTATTTATATATATATACATATATATATATTTATATATTTATATACATATATTTATATATATACATATATATACATATGTATATATATGTATATATATATATATATATATATGAGTGGAAGGGTGGTGAGTTAAACACAAAGAACAGTTGGAGTTTTATTCACTGACGTTTCGTCCTTACCAGGACATTCTCAAAGTACATACAGTTTCAGAAAATTAACAGCTTATATAATCCATCCTTGCCGTGTTCCCCTCCTCCTATACTCTCATCCGTCCTCTACCCGACTCCGACTATGTCACTTCTCCCTCCGTTCTCAATTGTCCTTTTTACCTCCTTGACAATCAGAGTACTTACCGCTCCTGCTAATTTTATAAACCCTTCCCTATGGTTGATGCAGGGATGGGAAGTAATGTAGGCTGCCTCCACTATTTTTCTTTTCTTTTTCTCTAGACCTTTGTGGAGCACCTCTATCTTTTTCCAATCTGGAAGATGACCACATTGGTCTAAATGAACTACTAGCGAGTTGGAGGTTCTGTGAGCTCTGACGTCATTTTTGTGCTCATATGTCCGTAGCTCCACTGATCTTCCCGTCTCTCCATAATATCCTAACGGACAACCACCACATGGTATATTGTAAATCGCGCCCTTCTCTATATCCTTTTCTGATTTATTTCTATTCTTGACAACTTCTCCTAATTTTTTACCCGTGGAGAAAGCAACGCTCACACCCGCTTTTGTGAGAATATGTCCCAACTCCTCCGCGTACTTCGAGTTGGGGACGGACAAAAACTCCGCCCTGCCTTCTCCGGACCAGTCGTCCTTCTTCCTTCTCATTATTGCCGTTGCTTTCTTCCTCAATCTGTGCAGTAGTCCTTCCGGGTATCTGAGTGGTGGTGAGAAACCAGGAACAATATGGAAGGAGTTTCGTACAAGACGGAAAATCGACAGCTATCTACTTCGCCGAAGATTCCTGCAAGATTGCCTTGAGGAGAAAGTCCTACCCAGAGAAACACCCAAGGTGCTCAAAATAGGCAAACCGTTTAGTGAAAGTGCTGGAGTGTTCTTATCAGAGACATGCGAAGACCTATTAAATGAAGTGGACAAACTACGTAATAGTATTAACAATGTGAAATTACCACTGTTCTTGTCTCGGAAATTGGAACACGAAAACCTTGTGCAGAGGGGCAGGTTAGAGAATAAATTAGCTCGCCTGTGTGATTCAAGTG
>NC_134781.1:9611322-9613822 GCF_046742065.1 Oratosquilla oratoria | reverse complement strand
TTCTTCACTTTCCTCTCCCTCTCCCTTTCCCTCTCCTCCTCCTTCCTCTTCTCTTCCTCTTTTCCCTTCTCACGTTTTGCATCTACTCTTACTTCTCCTAACTCCTCTTCCTCCTCCTCCGTCCTTTACTCACTATTCCTCCCTCCTTCCTCCTTCTCTTCTCACTTTCTCTCTCTCTGTCGCTCTGTCTCTCTCTCTCTCTCTCTCTCTCTCTCTCTCTCTCTCTCTCTCTCTCTCTCTCTACATATATATATATATATATATATATATATATATATATATATATATATATATATATTTCTGTGTGTGTGTGTGTGTGTGTGTGTGTGTGTGTGTGTGTGTGTGTGTGTGTGTGTGTGTGTGTGTACTGCATACATATATATTATATATATATATATAAATACATATGTATATACTGTACATATATATATACATTATATATATATATATATATATATATATATATATATATATATATATATATATATATATATATATACCGTATAGGGTGCTGAATGCATTTACAGGCAGTGCTTCAGGAGCTTTAGTGACATCCTTACGGACCAGAGTCACGGAGCATTGTTGTTATTGTTGTTTTTATTATTATTGAAGGCTACTCTTCACTCAAAAAAAAATCAGCATATACTTTTCTCATCTTTCTTAAAACATTCTGATACCATCTCTACGATTTTACCTTTTCGGGACAAAATCGCCCCTTGGGTAGAAACCCTGGTTATTGACAGCGAAATACTTTTTCATTTCTCCGTCCTCCTCTTTCTCCTCCTACCCCTCTTCCTCTTTCTCCTCCTCCTCCCCGTCCTCCTCTTTCTCCTCCTACCCCTCTTCCTCTTTCTCCTCCTCCTCCACGTCCTCCTCTTCCTCCTCCTACTATTTTTCCTTCTCCTCCTCCTACTCTTCCTTCTTCTCCTCCTCCTCCTCCTCCTCCTCCTCCTCCTCCTCCTCCTCTTCCTCCTCCGTCTGCTTTTGTACCCTTTCCTTCATCTATTTCCACAATTCTCATTCAATTTCCTCCTCTCATTCATTTCTAGTGTGTTCCTTAGATATGCTTGTTTCTCTTTTGCATTGTTGTTGTTTCCATCTTCCTCCTCCCATTTCTGTTTCCTCAGGTCTCACCTCCTCTTATTCTTCTTCTCTCTCTTTTTTCCTCTTTTCCTTTTTTACATATTATTATTTTCGCTTTTCCCTATTTCTTCTCTTCACTTCTCATATCTTCTATTTCTTCCACTGCTCTTCCTCTCTCTTCTGTCCTTCCTCTTCCTCTTCTTCACATAGTCCTCTTCCTCCTTAATCGTCATCGTCTTGCTCTCTTCCTTCTTCTTCCTCTTTCTCTTCATTGTTCCTTCTTCCTCCTCTTTTATTTTCAAATCCTTTAGAATTCACTTCTTCCCTTTCCTCTTTTTGTTCTCGTTATCACTCCATCTCTTCCTCTTTATTTTTACTCTGCTCTCTTTCTTGCTCAGTCTCCTCCGCCTCTTCCTCATCCTTCTCCTTCTCTGCCTCCTCTTCTTCTCTCCCGTACTCTAAAGAGACCTCGCCTCCTCCACTTCCATTCCTCTTTCTTTCTCCCTCTCCTCTTCTTCCTCTTCCTCTTTTTCTTACACTATTCATTCCTTTCCTTCTCTTTCTCTTCCTTTTCGTCATCCTCTTCAGCTTCCTTCTGCTCACATTCCTCCTTTTCTTCTTCTTCCTTCTTTACTTCTTCTTCTTCTTCTTCCTCCCCTACTCTCCTCTGCCTCCTCTTCTTTCTCTTTTCATTTCACTTCTTGTACTCATATTTTTATCTTGTTCTTTCTCTTCCAAATTCTCTTCTCACTCTCTCTCTCTCTTCTTCTTCTTCTTCGTCTTCCCTATTCACAGTGCCCTCTTTTCCTTCTCTTCCTTTTCCTTCCTTCCCATATTCCACTTCTACGTATTTTTTCTTCTTTCTACCTTACTTCTCTTTTCTTCATTTTTTATAGATTCCTTACCCACTTTCTTTATTGACCTTTGTTTGTTTTTTTCTATCGTTCTTTCTTTCTTTGCTTTAGTTTCTCTTTCTCCATATTTTTTCTCTTTTATTTTTTGTTCTTTTTCTCCTTCATTTTCATCATCGTTATGTCTTCTTTCATTTTGTTTTTAACCTTCACCTATTTCATCTACTTTTTTGTTTTTGTTTGTTTTTCTCCTTTCCTCCTGTCTTTGCTCGTCTTCTTTTTCCTCTTTCTTTTTCTCCTTTTATTTTCCTTTTTTTCCCTCTTTTTTCATGCTTATCATTATTATGCCTTCCTTCTCTCCCCCTCTTCTCATTCTTCTTCTCCTCCTTCCTTCCCCTTTCTCTTGAACCTTTCATTACCTTATAACCGCTCTCTTTCCTCTCCTCCTTCTTCTCTTCTTCATCATCTTCGTCTTCCTCTTCCTCCTCACTTTCTTCCTTCGCCCCCTCCGCCTCCTAATTTGTCCTGGGTTTTCAACTCTTCCATTTACTACTACTACTAACTAC
>NC_134781.1:9566322-9578822 GCF_046742065.1 Oratosquilla oratoria | reverse complement strand
ATAATTTCTTTAAACCAAATCAAGCAATAGTCGAAGATATACACGACTCAAAAATCTTCAAGTCCCTAGAATTATACAAAAGCCACCAAAGTCAAATCAATTTGACGGCTCCTTTAATTCTAGAGAAGATTGGAAAACCTTTTCAGATGAAATTCTCCAATCAAAATCAGATACATATAGGAAAGCAAAAAACCTGCATTTGTACGAGCAAGCAAACCAAAAAGACTCTTCGTCTACCAAATAGTAAAAAAAGACCTATGGGTATATACTCGTGTATGTATATATATATATATATATATATATATATATATAATGTATATATATATATATATATATATATATATATATAATGTATATATATATACATATATGTATATACTCCCTCGGGGTTGTTAGTTCCATGTCATTGTTCGTTATAAAATGTGCAGTAGCATGTAATCGATACTTTAACGCCCCTACGGACCAGAGCCTCACTTCATTTTGTCTATGTTTAAGGAAATATCTAATCATAAGAAAATTATGCTACTTTATTGTATTACGACTGTCCCTCCGTTATGCTGTCACACCCCTCTTAATACTGTCTTTCGCCTCTGGTAGGGGAAGAAAGAATACTGCCACCGAGTCTTCTCACTCGGATAGTAAAGGCGGCTAAAACGGGACAGAGTGTGGGACTAGGCATCATGCTCTCTGTAGCCCCATAGGGGACATTCCTGGGCATAAGAGGGTCTGCGAAGAGTTTTCCAACCAAAGCCCTAAGGCTTGGGTTTTAAATGTGCGTGGGTGTGGTACAAATGAGAGTAAAATGAAAGAGATAGGTAGAATCCTTGTGAAAAGAAAGATGGATATGTTGGCATTAAGTAAAACTAAACTGAAAGGGAGGGATTATTTTGAGTTTTGGGGTGCAATGGGGAGGGTGTCGGGAATGAGGAGAGGACGAAGGGAAGGGGTGGCTCTACTAGTGAGTGAAGAGATAGGAAAGCGAGAGGTGGAGTTCAAGGAGGTTTCTTCAAAGTTAAAGTGGATGAAGGTGAAACTGGGAAGGGAGATGTGGGTCTTTGTAAGCGCGTATGAGTCTGGTAGTGAAAGGAGTGTAAAGGAGAGGAAGTGCCAGGTAAAAAACATAGTGGAGAGTTAATAGTGAATATGTGTTTAGAGAGTTGATGATAGCTAACACAGTGTTTAGGAAGAGAGCCAAACATAAATACACATGGGAGAGGGTGGTTGATCGAAAGGAATTTTATAAGACATTTATGGACTATGTAGTGATATCCAGGAAAAGAGAAGGAAGAGTTTTGGATATCCATGCTCTTAGGGGAGCGAAAAGGAGAATATCAGATCACCATATGGTGGAAAGTAAATTGAGAGTGGAGGAAAGGTGGAGAAAGAGGAAAAGGGCAGGAAGGTAGAGAGATGCTTACTGCAAACTGTTTAAATGAAAAGGAAAAAGAGCAGAGGTACAAGGAAAAGCCGAAAGGTGGGAGAAAGTGAAGAATAGAATAGATGTGGAAGAGTAATGGGGGTGTTTCAAGAAGGAAGTGACAAGGTATGTAAAGATGCCATGTGAAACAAGGAGAATGGGAGGAAATAGAAGGAAGGGTAGATGGAGAATGGGGGTCGCTGATTAAATGAAGCGGCCTTGCTGTTGATCTACTGTGTCTTGCTACATTGCTTCTGACCCAAGGCAGTGGGCAGGATACATACATACATATACATATATATATATATATATATATATATATATATATATATATATATATATACATATATATATATATATATATATATATTGTGTGTGTGTGTGTGTGTGTGTGTGTGTGTGTGTGTGTGTGTGTGTGTGTGTGTGTGTGTGTGTGTGTGTGTGTGTGTGTGTATGTGTGTGTGTGTATACAAAATGGTCCAATAAAATCACACATTTCAAAAGTACATAATATGAACACATCGCGGGAAGTTTTGAATAATAATACTTTGATTTTAGCAATGAACAACAGTAAGAGTAAATTAAAATGTATTGAAGCCGTATTAATAAAGAGTTACCTACCAGCAATGAATATCCAATTAAATATGTGTGGAACCCTGGAGCTGTTCGGGGCATCCCACGGAGCGCCAAGAAGAAATTAAACCGAAGTACCTATCCCAGTTTATTTTGTACAATGTATATATGTTCATGATTTGAAGAATCATAATAAAGATTACCAGAAGATGCATAAAGCATAGGCGAAACATTGTAAGTTATGCATTTGTTTTCACTTCCAAATTTACTATGGTTTCATTTGATAATATTGTGTTATCCCTTCCTCCCACCTAAAAGAAAATAGCGAGAAGGATAGAAAGTTTAAGGAAGAAGATTTCCAGTGCTGAATATGCTGTATTATATAATAGAAAATGTATCCAAGAAAACCTGCTTCCTAAATTCACTTATATATATATATATATATTATATATATATATATATACAGTATATATATATATATATATATATATATATATATATATTAGGGTGTTTCAAACCCATAGGGTAAAATTGTAAAGTGGTTTACTTTCAGCTGCAGGTTGCCCCGTTTCCTAATAATATAAGCTGAATTTGTGCCAAAGTATGCAATGATCTGTGAAGATTTAAAGGTCGCTCATATTGTTCACTTTTTAAGCCTATGCAAAAAAAAACAACTAATTTTCTCTTCTCATATTCTTGCAGAACACAGGTGAACTTTGAAATGGCTAGACGTCGTGCAGCATCAGTTTGGCTCCTTGGACATTCTGAGGAAGAACTTACTGGTTCCAGACTCCATCCAATGGTCAAGTTCTAAAGCACTTCTTTTACCATCACCTCGACTTGAAGTGCACGAAGTCCGAGAGCGCGAAGGCAATTGTGGAAGCAGTTTTTTTTTGTTCTGGGCGAAGGCCCAAATCCCTACAACAACGCTATTTTACGCAAAAAAAAAAAGCTTACAGACCTGGTTACGAAATACGAAGGTCTCAAGAAGAATCGTCTGCGGGATTCGGAGAATCAGCGCATGAAGGAACAAATGTTTTGTGATGACTTAGATGAAATCTTCGACGTTGCTCACAAAGATGCGCTGATAATGATGAAAAATGAAGAAGATAAAGCCTTCTTGTTGATCTAACGAGAGGATCGTTCCCAGTCGAGCATGACTGGAATTGACATGGATCATTTAAAGTCTCTTGAGAAGAAAAAGAAAAGGGCTGAAATAGAGGACAAACGCAAGAAGAAATCTGAGGCGGAAAAACGACTAACCGTCGAAGTCGTCAGCTCATCGACACTAGCTGACTCCAGTTCGTCTTCAGAGTCCTCTGCAGATGACTCCTTTCAAATTCACAGCCACCAAAAAAAAAAAAAAAAAAAAGAAAGAAGTCTGATGCTATATCTGCAGGTCCATCGATTCCCAAGAATATCTTCTTGAAACCTGAGGTTACGGCGGCTCTGGATCGTACTGGCGTGTCTCACAGGAAGGCAATGCACCAACTGGGGGCTCAGGCAAAGTCTATTGGTATTGACATCAAACAAATCATTTTGTCTCAGACTTCGATTTACCGGTACCGGAAAAAGAACCGTGAAGAAGCAGCAAACAGCATCAAGGCTGACATCATGACAAGAATTCCACGTGATACACCTCTCATGTTGTATGGGGATGGCAAGCTATTGCCTGACATAACTGTAGCAAGCTCTGGTCGGGAGAAGGCTGAAAGAATCGCAATTCTTGCCTTAGGAGATGGTGTTGAGTTCCTCCTTGGTGTTCCCAAAATTGGATCTAGTTCGGGTACAGATCAAGCCAATGCATGTCTGTCTGCTATCAACAATTGGGGCCTGTCACACCAAATCAAGACTATTGTGTTTGACACAACAGCCTCAAACACAGGTTTGCTTCAAGGCGCCTGTATCAAAATTCAAGAGAAACTACAAACGGAGCTTGTTTGGTTGGCCTGTCGGCATCACGTGTACGAAGTGATCCTTGCTGATGTGTTCCGTTCTGCCTACGGTCCTTCTTCCGGACCAAGTATCCCATTATTTTCACGTTTTCTAGATCTGTGGGGAAACCTCGACAAAAGAAACTTCAAGACAGCAGAGGATGATGAATAAATCTTGGCAAACTTCGTGGGTGATTGGTCCGTACCTCGTGAGGAAGCGATGCGACGTCTTGAGGTTGCCCTGAGGTTAACTGCAACAAGAGATGATTATCGGGAACTTACTACTCTTGCCTACATCTTCCTTGGAGGTACTCCACCGGGTGGAATTTCCTTTCGTGCTCCAGGTGCTTTCCATCATGCAAGATGGATGGGAAAATGTACATATTGTATAAAAATATTCCTCTTCCATGATCGGTTTCCTGTGACGGAAGGTGAACTGAAAGCAGTTTGAGATATTTCCCTGTTTGCCGCCCTGTGCTATGTGCCATTTTTTAATGAGACACCAATCGGTCCCTATGCTGCCAAGAATGATATGGATATGATGAAACTCATGCAACATGGAATCCCAAATGAAAAACTTGCCAAGGTTGCCTTCACAGCTTTTAAACGTCATCTTTGGTATATTTCAGAGGAAGCTGTGGGACTTTCCCTGTTCGACGATTGTATCTCACCTGATGAAAAGCGGAAAATGGTGGACAATATGTCTCTGCCTGCAAAACCAAAAGGTTTGAAGAGGATCGATGGAAAAGCATTTTTGACACGGATTTCCCTCCCTGAATTTTTTACGATAAAGACAAAAAATATATTTCCTGTGATTCTGTCAGAAGAACCTGAATTCCCCACGAAAGATTCATCTTCTTGGGAAAATGATGATTTGTATCGTCACTTCGAAAAAGCAGCACATGAGCTGAAGGCTGTGAATGACTGTGCTGAGCGGGCCATTTCTCTTATCCAACAATTTAACACTGTTATTACTAAAGATGAAGATCAGCGACAATTTCTTTTAAAAGATGTGCAAGAGCACCGGAAGGAGATTCCACTGCCAAAAAAATCAGCTTTCAAATTATCATGTTCCATTGCCTTTTTTAAAGAGTTTTATTTCATTTGTTGTTTGAAGAGTTGAGCATAAGCACTGGAAGAAGATTCCACCGTCAAAAAAATCAGCTTTCAAATGATCATGTTTCATTGCCTTTGTTTAAAAGATTTTTATTTCATTTTCATTTTTTTGAAGAGAGAATTAAAAATAAATTTAAAGAAATGTCATTTGTTATATTTTCTCATTTTTTCAACTTTTAAAAATGAAGCAAACTTTTTGAGCGACCCCTAAATATTCAGCTACCTCCTAAAAATTTTGTGTGAACAATGCATTATTTGATATAAAAGAGGGCACCATACAGCTGAAACAAAATTCGAAATTTCATTTTTTTGAAACACCCTAATATACATATATATACATATACATATATATATGCATATATATATATATATGTGTGTGTGTGTGTGTGTGTGTGTGTGTGTGTGTGTGTGTGTGTGTGTGTGTGTGTGTGTGTGTGTGTGTGTGTGTGTGTACCCCGTCTGGGGTATTGGCTGCATGTTATTGTGGTAAAGTAGCATGCAGTTGATACTTTAGGGTCTATATGGGGCACCCCTACGGACCAGAGCCACACATAATTTTGTCTGTGATAAAGAAAAAATATGTTCATAGAGAAATTATGACACTTTTAATGTACTACGACTGTCCCTCCGTTATGCTGTCCCCCAACCCCTTGTTACTGTCCTGTACCATTTCTCTGAATATTCATTTCATTTTTTCGCCTACCCTGTGGTGGGGGAAAAGAATGCTGCCACCAAGTCTTCCCGCTTGAGTTGTAAAAGGCGACAAAAAACGGGACGGGGGTTAGTACTAGGAACCCTTCTACCTCTAGCCCCACAGGGGACATTCCTAAAAAAAAAGTTAGAGGGTCTAGGAGTTTTCCAACCAGTACCCTAAGATTTGGGTCTTTTAATGTGCCCGGATGTGGTACAGATGAGAGTAAAAGGGAAGAGATAGGCAGTATGTTTGAGAGAAGAAAGATGGATGTGTTGGCTTTGAGTGAAATAAATTGAAAGGGAGGGGCGAGTGTGAGTTTGGGAGTGTAGTTGGAGGTTCTCAGGAGTGAAGAGGGGACGAGGGAGAGAAGGGTTGGCTATACTAATAAGTGAAGAGATAGGTAAGCGTGTAGTGTGGAGGAAGGAGGTTTCTTCAAGGTTGATGTGGATGAAGGTGTAGCTGGGAAAGGAGATGTGGGTATTAGTAAGTGCGTATGGGAGTGCCTGTATAGTTCCACTTTACAAAGGACAAGTGTGAGTGTAGTGGTTTCAGAGGGATAAGCTTGTTGAGTGTAGTTGGGAAGGCTTATGGGAGGGTCGTGATTGAGAGGATTAAGAGAGGAACAGAGGGAGTAATTGGTGAGGAGCAGTGTGGTTTTAGGAGAGGTAGGGGTTGTATAGATCAGATTTTTGCGGTAAGACAGATATGTGAGAAAGCTATGGGAAAAGTTAAGGATGTTTTTTGGACTTTTATGGATTTGGAAAAGGCTTACGACAGGATAAACAGGAAGACACTTTGGGAGGTATTGCAGATATATGGGATAAGAGGAAAGCTGTTAAGAGCAGTCAAGAGTTTTTACGAGAGTAGAAGAGCTTGATTTAGGATTCGAAATGGAGAGAGTGAATGGTTTGAGGTAAAGGTGGGACTTCGTCAGGGATGTGTTATGTCGCCCTGGCTGTTCAATCTATACATGGATGGGGTGGTGCGAGACGTGAATGCAAAGGTAATGGGTCAGGGGTTGGAGATGGTTAAAGAAAATGGAGAAAAGTGGGAAATAAGCCAGTTGTTGTTTGCTGACAACACTGCGCTTGTAGCAGGATCAGAGGAGGGATTGAGGAAGTTAGTGACAGAGTTTGAGAAGGTGTGTGAAAGAAGGAAGCTGAAGATAAATGTGGGTAAAAGTAAGGTGATGAGATGTACAAGGAGAGAGGGTGGCAGCAGGCTGGAAGTAAGTATTAAGGGAGAGAGACTGGAGGAAGTGGATAGTTTTAGATACTTGGGTGCAAATGTGGCAGGAAAGGGAGGAGTGGGGGTGGAGGTAGAATGTAGATTGAGAGAAGCGAGTAAATGTCTTGGTGGATTAAAAAGTATAATGAGAAATAGACATTTGGGAATGGATGCTAAGAGGAGGTTATATGAAGGAGTGATTGTACCGACAGGACTGTACGAGGCAGAAACATGGAACATAGGAAAGGAAGAGAGGAGTTTGAATGTGTTTGAGATGAAATGTCTGAGAAGTATGATAGGGGCTACTAGGCAGGATAGAGAGAGAAACAAGGAGGTGAGGAGGAGAACAGGGGTGGAAAGGGAGCTGGGAGATAGGGTTGATGAAAGAGTATAAGGATGGTTTGGAGTATTAGTATGATAGGGGTTACTAGGCTGGATATAGTGAGAAACAAGGAGGTGAGGAGGAGAACAGGGGTGGAAAGGGAGTTGGGAGATAGGGTTGATGAAAGAGTATTGGGGTGGTTTGGACACATGGAAAGAATGAGTGAAGATTAGTAAAAGAGGTGTGGAAGGTAGAGGTGGAAGGAGTGAATATGAGGTGGCGTCCTAGGATGAGCTGGATGGATGAGGTAAAGGGGGTATTACGAAAGAGAGGAATGTCTGTTGGGGAAGGACGGGAGAGGACAGAAGATAGGGGTGAATGGAGAAGGGTTGTGTATGGATGATGCGGTGACGCATGAGGGGGTGGGGGATGGGGGGGTCGCCGAAGTAATGAAGCGGCCTTGCTGTGGATGGGCTGTGTCTTGCGACACTGCTTCTGACTCAGGGCAGTGGACAGGATGCAGGGATGACCCGTCATCCAGGAGGTGCCAAGATGTAAGGGAGGGAAGAGGGTGGAGATTAGTGAAGTAAGTAGGGGATGGAATGGGTGGGAGTGGTTTCTGTGCCTTTTTCTTTTTTGGCTACCTCCCGTGCAAGGGTGAAAAAAGCCTTTGGTATATATATATATATATATATATATATATATATATATATATATATATATTATATATATATATATATATAGTTACAAATGTATATATATATATAATGCATATTATATATATATATACATATGTATGCATATGTATACACACACACAATCATATATATATATATATATATATAGATAGATAGATAGATAGATACATACGTGTGTGTGTGTGTGTGTGTGTGTGTGTGTGTGTGTGTGTGTGTGTGTGTGTGTGTGTGTGTGTGTGTGTGTGTGTGTGTGTGCATAGAAAAGAGAAGTAAAGCCTAAAGTAAAGAAGGCAAAGAGGAGAGCAGATATGAAATGTGGTAAGAGTATGACAGAATTTTCTAAAGTAATAAGAAGATGTTTTGGGAGAAATTTAACAGAGGATGGGGAGGCGTATCAAGTAGAGAAGAAAAGGTAAAAGGTGTAGATGGAGAGATGATAATGAAAGAGTCGGTGGTAAAAGGAAGATGAGCAGAGTACTTTAGGGAATTGCTAAATGTAAAGTAGGATAGAGAGAGAAAGGTAGCTGCAGTGGAAAGAGCTAAGAAAATGACAGTGATGAATGAAGAAAATGGAGGAGAAATAAGGATAGATAAGGTGAAAGCAGTTACTTAAATGATGAGAGCAGGTAAGGCACCTGGGTTGAATGGGTGTCATGCGGAGTGTCTAAAAATAAAAGAGGTATAGTAATGGTAGACTGGATGGTGAGGTTGTTTAATATTTAGATAGGACCTTCTGCGACAAAGATAGGAAGCATAGGACTCAGGCGTGTTTCCCGGGACGGGGAAAGGTGATGTTAGAGACAGGATAGAAGATTGTATATTCGGGGAAAGTGTGAAACCCATATTTTGCTTGAGTGCTGGGGGAATGATATAGGTAAGTTAGGGAGTGAGGAATTTTTTGCGCGGTTCCGGGATGCGCTAGATAAAATTAGGAATACGGGATGGGTTCCTCTTGTATGTGGAATCCTTCCGAGGGTAAAGTTAGAGGCATGTGGCATTTTAGGGCTGTTGCAATGAAGTGCGGCCTGGCAAAACATTGTAACGTAAGTGGGTGGGCATTTGTCGACAACTGGAATCGCTTTAACGGTACATACATACATATACAAAGGCTTTTTCCCCCTTCCAAGGGAGGTAGCCAAAAAGGGAAAGGCATAAAAACACTCCCACCTATTTCATCCCTAAATACACTCCACACCCCTCCCACCCTCCCTCTCATCTGAGCACCTCCTGGATGACGGGTCATCCCTGCACCCTGCCCACCGCCCTGGGTCAGAAGCAGTGTCGCAAGACACAGTACATCCACAGCAAGGCCGCTTCATTTAATCGGCGACCCCCCCTCTCCGTCCCCCTTTGCATATAAGGAGAGGACGGGGAGAAATCCCTTCGGGCTGCGTCAAAATTTACTCACAAATACTACCCCCCCCCCCGCCCATTCCTCCTCATGCAGTCACAACATCATCCATATACAACCATTCTCCACTCACCTCTGTCTTCCGTCCTCTCCCTTCCTTCCTCAACAGACATTCCCCTCTTCCCCAAAGCCCCCTTCACCCCATCCATCCACCTCATCCTAGGACGTCCCCTCATGTTCACTCCCTCCACATCTGCCTTCCATACCTCTTTTACTAGTCTTTCTTCACTCATTCTTTCCATGTGTCCAAACCATCCTAATATTCTTTCATCAACCCTATCTCCCAAATCCTTTTTCACCCCTGTTCTCCTCCTCACCTCCTCATTTGTCACTCTATCCAGCCTAGTAACCCCCACCATACTTCTCAGACACCTCATCTCAAATACATTCACACTCCTCTCTTCTTCTCTTATGTTCCACGTTTCTGCCCCATACAGTGGTGTTGGCACAATCACTCCTTCATACAGTCTCCTCTTCGCATCCATTCCCAAATGTCTATTCCTCATTACACTCTTTAAACCACCAAGGCATTTACTCGCTTCTCTCAATCTACATTCTACCTCCACCTTCACTCCACCTTTTCCTGCTACACTTGCACCCAAGTATCTAAAACTATCCACTTCCTCCAGTCGCTCTCCCTTAATGTTCACTTCCAGTCTACTGCCACTTTCACCCCTTGTACATCTCATCACCTTACTTTTACCCACATTTATCTTTAGCTTTCTTCTATCACATACTCTCTCCCAAACTCTGCCACCAGCTTCCTCAATCCCTCCTCTGACCCTGCCACAAGCACAGTGTCGTCCGCAAACAACAGCTGGCTCACCTCCCACTTTTCTCAATTTTCTTTAACCATCTCCAATCCCTGACTCACTACCCTAGCATTCACCTCTCGCACCACCCCATCCATGTATAAGTTGAACAGCCAGGGCGACATAACGCATCCTTGACGAAGTTCCACCTTTACTTCAAACCACTCACTCTCTCCATTTCTAATCCTGACACATGCTCTACTACTCTCATAAAAACTCTTGACAGCTCCCAGAAGCTTTCCTCCTATCCCATAAATCTGCAGTGCCTCCCACAGTGCCTTTCTGTCTACCCTATCATAAGCCTTTTCCAGATCCATGAAAGCCCAAAAACCATCCTTCCCCTTTCCTATAGCTTTCTCACATATCTGTCTTACCACAAAGATCTGATCTACACAACCTCTACCTGTCCTAAATCCACACTGTTCCTCACCAATTACTCCTTCTGTTCCTCTCCTAATCCTCTCAATTAAGATCCTCCCATAAGCCTTCCCTACTACACTTAACAGGCTAATCCCTCTGAAACTATTACATTCACACTTGTCCCCTTTTCCCTTGTAAAGAGGAACTATACAGGCACTTCTCCAGTCCTCCGGTACTCTACCCTCTCTCCAGCAAACATTAAATAACCTCACCAACCAGTCCACCATCACTGAACCTCCCTTTTTCAGACATTCTGCATGTCATCCATCCAGTCCAGGTGCCTTACCTGCTTTCATCATCTTTACAACTGCCTTCACCTCATCCTTCCTTATTTCTCTTCCATTCTCCTCACTCATCATACTCATTTCCTTCGCATTTCCCACTGCAGCTATCTTTCCATCCCTACCCTCCTCCACATTTAGCAACTTCCTAAAATACTCTGCCCATCTTCCTCTTACTGCCGTCTATTCCATTATCATCTCTTCATCTGTACCTTTTAACTTTTCTTCCCCACTTGATTCACACCCTCTTCCTCTCTTATTTTCCTTTCAAAACATCTTTTTATCACTTTCAAAATTTTCTGTCATACTCCTACCCTACTTTAACGGTAAGAATCATTTATATACAAGGGACGGGGTGCACTTGTCACCCAAAGGATTTCGGCTCTTTGCTGAATTCCTTGAGCAAGAAGTAGTTAGGGGGGAAGTATCAGAATATAGTTTAGGAAATAGAAACAGCTCAGTGAGGGACTGTGAAAAGAATATTCAGATGGAGGGAGGATAAACTTTAAGTTTACTATACAAACAGTATAAGCGTAATAAATAAAATTTATCTGCTGCGAGGTAAAGCATGCGCAGAGAGATTTGGTATTATAACTATTACTGAATCCTGGATCAATATGTCTGATAGACATTTCCTTTCGGAAATCGAGATAGAAGAATATAAGTTTTTTCACAAGGACAGGGATGGCAGGAGAGGGGGAGGAGTAACACTTTTCGTTAAAAATAGAATAAATTGTATTATCAACAATTCGATTAAAGAATAGGATAGTACGAATATATTTGGGTAGAAATTATAGGCAAGAATAAGAAACTTATTATTGGCATCCTATATAGACCTCCTAACCTCAGCATTGAGCAGACTGATCACCTGATTCATGAAATTCGCAGGGTGTCCCAGTACAAAAATATAGTGATCATGGGAGAATTTTATTATAAAAACATTGACTAGGAAATTTTCGTAATAGATCAGGTAGCGCTTTTTTTTTCAGATGTGGTGCAGGATAATTTCCTAAAACAAATGATCACCCATACTAAGAGGGGAGAGAGTACTCTCGACTTACTTTTAACTAATACTGAGCACCTAACAAGAAATGTAAAAGTGGGAGATAGTCTAGGCTCTAGCAGTCATCAAGAAGTAAGATTTGATATTATTTGGGAAGAATTAGATAGTACGAATAACGTTCTAGTACCGAGCTTCAGTAGAACCAATTTTGACAATATGAGACAATATTTAAGACATTTGGTCACTTACGAGACCGACCCAGGGGGATGTGACGGATCATTCCCGACGTCATTAGCGCGGTCAGGAGTCGGGTCACGAAGGGTAATATGCGTACCTTCGGTCAGGTCACTTAAAAGCGCGAAGTCAACAGCCCGGACAGCGATTTGGATAAAATGTACAGTAACCTTACAGCCTTAATTCTATATGCACAGAATAAATGTATTCCCCTTAAGTCAATACGGAAGAATAGTAATTCTCCCAAAGTGATGAAATGTACAAGGGGAGTGGATGACAGTAAGTTGGAAGTAAGTTTTAAAGAAGAGAGGTTGGAGGAAGTGGATAACTTTAGGTACTTGGGATCGCATGTGGAAGG
>NC_134781.1:9558822-9563822 GCF_046742065.1 Oratosquilla oratoria | reverse complement strand
ACATCATGAGTGTACTGGTCATGGTAGACGTGGCTGCACTGCAATCATTGGAAGAGAGACGGGGGGGCGGGAGAGGAAGAGAGAGAGAGAGAGAGAGAGAGAGAGAGAGAGAGAGAGAGAGAGAGAGAGAGAGAGAGAGAGAGAGAGAGAGAGAGAGAGAGAGAGAGAGAGAGAGAGAGAGAGAGAGAGAGTAACGTTCGAATAATGAAAATAAAACTCGTTATGGGAACCAAATTATAGACCTGACATTTTTTTTTTTTTTACATAAATAAGAACGTAAGAATGAAGGAGACTGCAAGAGACCATAAGACCTACACAAAGCAGTTCTATGTCCATTACCACCTGTCATCCCCATCCATAAAGTTGTCAAACAGTTTCTTAAAACAACCGATAGTTTCAGCGCTCACTACATGGCTACTAAGTCTATTCCATTTATTGGTCACTTTATTAGTAAACCAATTCTTGCCTATTTCCTTCTTAAATCTAAATTTGTCCTTTTTAAATCAATTACTGCAAGTCCTGCCATGTTGTCTTAATATAATGACCTCGTTTGCGTCACCCTTGTTAAAGCCTTTGATCCACTTGAACACCTTTATTAGATCACTCTGCGTCTTTCCAGATAGTATAAGTTAAGGTGCCCTTGCCTCTCCTCGTAAGGTAAATTTCTGAGCCCATGTATCATTTTGGTCATTCTCCTCTGTACTGTTTCTAGTGAATTGATGCCCATTCTATTAGACGAACACCAAAACTGTACCTCATAGTCAAGGATGGGTCTAACTAACGCTAGAGTTTGATAATTACCTCTGCACTTCTATTCGTAACGGTCCAAGCAGTGAAGCCTAATGTCTGTTAGATTTATTTCTGGCGCTAATGCACTGTTTCCTGGATTTAAGGTCAGGACTCACTAGAACTCCCAAGTTTCTCTTGCATTCAGTTTTCTCTAAAAACGTGTTATCTAAGCTATATCTGTTTTCGGGGTTGTGTAACCCTACGTTTAACATGTCGCACTTTGAGATATTGAAGTCCAATTGCCATTTCACCGACCATGTGAACAATTTGTTAAGATCATCCTGCAGAATCTCGGCGTTGTCTCCTGACCTAATTAGATGTCCTGTTTTAGTGTCGTCTGCAATCTTACTAACATTACTATTAACCCCATTTATGGTGACCCACTGTTTTCTGTCACTGATCCAAGCTCTAATTCATTCTAACACTTTTCCTCCTATGCCATGGGCTTTGATTTTATTTAGTAGCCTCTGATGGGGCCTCTTGTTGAACGCTTTGCTAAAGTCAAAGTAAATAACATCGTAATTATCAGTGTTATTTGACGCCTTATATACGTTTGTGTAAAAAGATAGAAGATTAGTCACACGTGATTTACCCTTGGAGTAACCATGTTGTGTGTCATGAATCAAATTATGTTTCTCAATGTGATATCCGAGTCTATTAACTATTGTTGATTCAGGCATTTTACCTATAGCTGATCTCAAACTAATTGGCCTGTAGTTGCATATAGACGATTCATCTTCCTTTTTGAAAACAAAAACAAAGTTTGCTTGCCCCCATGTAATAGGCACAAAACTACTGTTTACCGACTTATTAAATATTTCTGTTAACTGGACACAGATTTCAAATTTACACTCTTTAAGTACTCTCGGAAAAATTTAGTCTGGACCCGGGAATTTTGTAGCTTTAAGTTTTTCAATCTGTTTGATTACTTCTACCTTACCAATGCTGATATTTGATAGTCTACTTTCTTCATCCCCACTGAAGGCAGTTGTTAAGATGATGAGAGCAGGTAAGGCACCTAGGTTGGATGGGTGTTATGCGGAGTGTCTAAAAAAGGGAGGTACAGTGATGACGGACTGGCTGGTGAGGTTGTTTAATGTTGTCTAAAAGAGGGTAGAGTACCTGAGGACTGGAGGAGTGCCTGTATAGTTCCAATCTACAAGGGAAAAAGAGACAAGTGTGAGTGTAGTAGTTTCAGAGGGATCAGTTTGTTGAGTGTAGTTGGGAAGGCTTATGTGAGGGTTTCAATTAAGAGGATTAGGAGAGGAACAGAGGAAGTAATTGGTGAGGAACAGTGTGGGTTTAGGAGAGGTAGGGGTTGAGTGGATCAGATTATTGTGGTAAGCCAGATATATGAGAAAGTTTTAGGAAAAGATAAGGATGTTTTTGGGCCATTGTGGATTTGGAAAAGGCTTATGACAGGGTAGACAGGAAGGCACTGTGTGATTACAGATATGTGGGATAGGAGGAAAGCTGTTAATAGTCAAGAGTTTTTACGAAAGTAGTAGAGCATGTGCTATAATTAGAAATAGAGAGAGTGAGTGGTTTGAGGTAAGGTGGGATTTCGCCAAGGATGTGTTATGTCGCCTTAGCTGTTCAATTTATACATGGATGGGGTGGTGCGAAAGGTAAACGCAAGGGTAATGGGCCGGGGAATGGAGATGGTTAAAGAAAAAGTGGGGGATAAGCCAGTTGTTGTTTCCTGACGACACAGCGCTTGTGGCAGGAGCAGAGGAGGGATTAAAAAGTTAGTAACAGAGTTTCAGAAGGTGTGCGAAAGAAGGAAGTTGAAGATGTATGTGGGTAAAAGTAAGGTGATGAGATGTACAAGGGGAGAGGATAGCAGCAAATTGGAATTGAATATTAGAGAGACTGGACAAAGAGGATAGCTTTAGATTCTTTGGTGCGAATGTGGTGGGAAAGGGAGAAGTGTGAGGTAGAGGTAGAATGTAGATTGAGAGAAGCAAGTAAATGCCTTGTGGGATTAAAAAATGTAATGAGAAATAGACATTTGGGAATGGATGCTAAGAGAAGATTGCATGAAGGAGTGATTGTCCCGACAGTACTGTATTGGGTAGAAACAGAACATTAGAGAGGAAGGGTTTAAATGCGTTTAAGATGAAATGCCTGAGAAGTGTGATAGGGTTACTAGGCTGGATAGAGTGAGAAACGGGAAAGTGAGGAGGAAAGCGGGGGTGGAAATGGATTTGGGAGATAGGGTTGACAAAAGAGTATTGGGATGGTTTGGACACATGGAAAGAATGAGTGAAGAAAGATTAGCAAAAGAGGTGTGGAAGGCAGAGATAGAAGGAGTGAACATGAGGGGGTGATCAAGGATGAGATGGATGGATGGGGTAAAAGGGGCATTGGGAAAGAGTGGAATGTCTGTTGAGGAAGAAGACAGAAGATAGGGGTGAGTGGAGAATGGTTGCGTATGGATGATTCTGTGATGCATGGAAGGAAGTGGGTGGGGGGATGGGGGTTGAGGTGAGTATGTGTGAATGATATTTTGACGCAGGCCAAAGGGACTTCTTCCCTTCTCCTTTTCTCTATGAGGGGACGGAGAGGGGGTCGCCGATTAAATGAAACGGCCTTGCTGTGGATGTGCTGTGTCTTCCTACAATGCTTCTGACCCAGGGCAGTGGGTGAGATGCAGGGATGACCCGTCATCCAGGAGGAACCAAGATACGAGAGAGGGAGGGAGAAAGGGGTGAGTGGGAGTAAAGTACGTGGGATGGAATGGGTGGGAGTGGATTTAATGTTTTTTTTTTTTTTGGGGGGGGGGGTTACCTCCCTTGTAAGGGGAAAAAACCGTTGATATATGTTTATATATATATATATATTATAATCCATTCATACGCCAACGTTTTCTACTTAATTATCTTGAGACAAACTCCCATGTAGTTACCCTTCTTATTCCAAATAGCTCTTCGCAGCGCCAGTGGTCTTCCTCCAGCCACGAGTTTTGTGCGATTTATGTCCTCTAAGCTACCCCTGAAGCTGACGCATCTGCACGGTCTTCTATCCTCCTTACATCTCTCTTATACCCTTTGTACAACTCCACATCTTTCATGTGAAAGTAAAAGATGGCTCAAAAGTCGCTGCGGAGTTATAATTTGTAACCATTTCTTCATTGATTGTCCTTAGACCTGATTTAAAAATTGGTTCTAGTTAGATATGGCGACTGATCATACCGCAAGAGAGACAATAAAGTTGTTGAAGCAATGTTTCTATAGTCTGCCAAAATTCCACATATGTATTTATAACAATAAGGCAGTAATTGAAAATTAAATCCCCTCAGTTACTTATGGGCCACTCTGTATAAAATGCATATGAGGTCGCTCTACATTGATGGCCAATTTGTCGACCATTTTGAAATCTTGAAAAAAAAAAATATTAATAAAAAAAATAATAAAAAAATAAAAAAGGTCAACAGCGAGGAGATTCAAAGATTCCTTTAACATTTTAAAGTTATTCTCAGATTTACAGAATCTATGTAGATTTAAATACGTTTTTTTATGACAGACAAATCTATCGTTTTTTTCATAAATCTTCGTTTCAAAATCTCAAACTCTGACATTCCATAATCTTTTCATGTTTCTCAGAAGTCTTCCGTTGAAGTTAATCTCTTCTGCTCTTTTTATTCATTTATCTATTCTGCTTCTCTGTTCGTACGTCAGGGTTGGATTGCAATAACTTTTTTTCTTCTTTTTGTAAGCACTGTAGCAAAAAACAACTTTGATAAAAAAAAAAGACAAGCCGTTCGAACTTTCTTCCAATTTGCCTCAAGTACAAATATCAAAAGAGGTAAGAGGTGTAAAATGTATGAATATATATATATATATGTGTGTGTGTGTGTGTGTGTGTGTGTGTGTGTGTGTGTGTGTGTGTGTGTGTGTGTGTGTGTGTGTGTGTACGAGTGTATATATATATATATATATATATATATATATATATATATGTGGATATGTGTATGTATATGTATGCCTATGTGTCTCAAGGCAGTCCGCAATAGTACAGTATTATAGATGGTATAACAAAAGAAATACATAATAAATACAAATAAAAAATATATAAGAACAGTCTATGGAAGACATAGTCAACCAACATGCTTCTTAGATACACTTAAAAG
Source organism: Oratosquilla oratoria (assembly GCF_046742065.1). Lineage (NCBI taxonomy): Eukaryota > Metazoa > Arthropoda > Malacostraca > Stomatopoda > Squillidae > Oratosquilla > Oratosquilla oratoria. The sequence goes on along the minus strand of NC_134781.1, from coordinate 9,558,901 downwards.
GAAGAGAAGAAGTTGAAGTGCCTACGCTAGGAGACGCTGAGTACCTACGGCCGAAGCCGTCACCATTTGCCCTATTATG
>NC_134781.1:9551322-9553822 GCF_046742065.1 Oratosquilla oratoria | reverse complement strand
ACTTTGGCATCTACTTTGCTGGCATGCTAAAACATGCATTTGGTTACTCCAAGGAAGGTATATACCTCCACACACGATCAGACGGCAAACTGTACAAAGATCCGCAAAGTACTTATAAGTGACTGGCTCTTTGCTGATGACGCAGCACTAGTAACTCACTCCGAACAAGACCTACAGACTCTTCTGAACAAATTCTCCAAAGCATGTGGCGACTTTAAGCTTACCATCAGCCTGAAGTAGACGAACATCCACCAAACATCCACATCAAAAACTACCAGGTAGAAGTAGGAAATGAATTCACTTATCTTGGTTCAATAGTAATAAACGATCTCTTCTTGGTCACTAAGATCAATAGAAGAATTGGTCACGTCTCAACAACATTCGCAACACTCACCAAGAGAGTGTGTGAAAACACCAAGCTCAATCTCACTACCAAGCTTTCAGTATACAAAGAGTGCATCCTTAGTACGGTACTTTATGGTTGTGAAACCTGGAATCTATATGTAAGACAAAATAAACGCCTAAACACATACCACCTGAGAAATCTAAGGGGAATGCTGAAGATTAAGTGGCACGATCATATTACCAACAACGAAGTCCTCCAGCGAACCTCTATCCCCAGCATTTACACCTTGCTGCGCCAGGACCGTCTCCGTTGGCTGGGGCATGTCCACAGAATGGAGTATGGGAGGATCCCCAAGGATCTGCTCCATGGAGAACTAAAACAAGGAAGCAGACCAAGAGGGCGACCTACGATTCAAAGATGCCTGCAAAACCGATAAGAAAGATATAGACATCGACATCAACAAGTGGGAAGAATTGGCACAAGACCGATCAAGATGGGGCAAAAGATAAACAACAAGCTCAAGGCTTGTTAAGAAGTCCTAAGAGCAGCGGAAGACCAGGGCATTATGAGAAAGACCACTGCCAGCACTGACCCACCACTCGAGACCACCTACAAGTATTCTCTGTTCAACAAAGACTGCCATTCCCGTCTCGGCCTTTAAAGCCACAGTAGACGATGATCCCCCTCCAGTTAACACCCCTTCCAACCTATCACCCTACACGGCGCTTATCTATGGTCAACCACGCCTGAGGTACATAGAAAAGAAAAAAGGACACAAGAATATATACACAGAGTATGAGGTCAGGAAGGGAACCGGGAAAGGTTGTGAGGCTCTAATGTCGACCTGACCCGTTCGCGGCAGCGGACGTTTGGGCTACTACTTTTTTCACAATAAAATTGTCTAGCTTATACATACCATGACTTAAATTTAAGTTATTGACAAATGTATCTTTGATCAGACTGGATTCTATTATATTTCTAGTCAAATATGACTTATTTTTAACAATTTCTTTAGCACCCTCCCAATTTATGCAATGATTAAAATCCCTTAGGTGAATAAATAATGCATTAGAAATTTGCCCACTCTTGACGCTATACTGATGTTGTTTTAACCTTTTAATTCTTTTCCAGTCTGACCAATATAGCATTTGTCGCAATTTTTACATGGAATTGAATATATACATCCTTCTTCCTTATAAGGAGAGTTTTTAATTAAAAGACTTCTAACTGTATTGGAGTTCTTAAATGTCACTTGAATGTTGAAAGTCTTAAGAATATGAGATAGTTTGACATAGCTTCAAAATTAAAATATCCTAAGCACCTCGTGGAGATTTCTTATAAATCAGCAAAGAAATCTTTCTACGAGGAAAAAGCTAGTAAAACTTTTAATGTAAAAAACCTACTTGTACTGCCTTTCAACGAGAATTTCGTCAAACTACCTCATATTTTTAAGACTTTCAACATTTAAGTGGCATTTAAGAACTCCAATACAGTTAGAAGTATTTTAATTAAAAACTCTCCTTATAAGGAAGAAGGATGTATATATTCAATTCCATGTAAAAATTGCGACAAATGCTATATTGGTCAGACTGGAAAAGAATTAAAAGTAAGGTTAAAACAACATCAGTATAGCGTCAAGAGTGGGCAAATTTCTAATGCATTATTTATTCACCTAAGGGATTTTAATCATTGCATAAATTGGGAGGGTGCTAAAGAAATTGTTAAAAATAAGTCATATTTGACTAGAAATATAACAGAATCCAGTCTGATCAAAGATACATTTGTCAATAACTTAAATTTAAGTCATGGTATGTATAAACTAGACAATTTTATTGTGAAAAAAGTAGTAGCCCAAACGTCCGCTGCCGCGAACGGGTCAGGTCGACATTAGAGCCTCACAACCTTTCCCGGTTCCCTTCCTAACCTCATACTGTGTGTATATATTCTTGTGTCCTTTTTTCTTTTCTATGTACCCTGAGGATGTCTGAATAGACGAAACGCTTGGTCATCAGTTTTTCTTTTTCCTTGGTGGTTTTTCCGCATATTTAGAATCACGAGTTTGTGATTTCTCATGCATATATATATATATATATATATATATATATATATATATATATATATATATGTGTGTGTGTGTGTGTGTGTGTGTGTGTG
>NC_134781.1:9543822-9546322 GCF_046742065.1 Oratosquilla oratoria | reverse complement strand
GGATTAAAAAGTGTAACGAGGAATAGAAATTTGGGAATGGATGCTAAGAGGAGACTGTATGAAGGAGTGATTGTGCCAACAGCACTGTATGGGGGCAGAAACATGGAACATAAGAGAAGAAGAGAGAAGGAGTTTGAATGTGTTTGAGATGAGGTGTGTGAGAAGTATGATGGGGGTTACTAGGCTAGATAGAGTGAGAAATGAGGAGGTGAGGAGGAGAACAGGGATGGAAAAGGAGCTGGGAGATAGGGTTGATGAAAGAATATTAGGATGGTTTGGACACATGGAAAGAATGAGTGAAGAAAGACTAGTAAAAGAGATATGGAAGGCAGATGTGGAGGGAGTGACCATGAGGGGACGTCCTAGGATGAGGTGGATTAATGGGGTGAAGGGGGCTTTGGGGAAGAGGGGAATGTCTGTTGAGGAAGGACGGGAGAGAACAGAAGACAGGGGTGAATGGAGAATGGTTGTATATGGATGATGTTGTGATTGCATGAGGTGGAATGGGCGGGGGGGATGGGGGTGAGGTAGTATGTGTGAGCAAAATTTGACGCAGCCCGAAGGGATTTCTCCCCGTCCTCTCCTTTTATGCAATGGGGGGACGGAGAGGGGGGGTCGCCGATTTAATGAAGCGACCTTGTTGTGGATGTGCTGTGTCTTGCAACACTGCTTCTGACCCATGGCAGTGGACAAGGTGCAGGGATGACCCGTCATTCAGGAGGTGCTCAGATAGGATGGAGGGTTGTGGAGTGTATTCAGGGATGGAATGGTTGGGAGTGATTTTATGCCTTTTTCTTTTTGGCTACCCCCCTTGTAAGGGGGAAGAAGCCTTGGTATATGTATATATATATATATATATACATATATATATATATATATGTGTGTGTGAGTGTGTGTGTGTGTGTGTGTGTGTGTGTGTGTGTGTGTGTGTGTGTGTGTGTGTGTGTGTATATGTGTTTGTGTGTGTATGTGTGTGTGTGTGTGTAAATGTGTGTGTGTGTAAATGTGTGTGTGTGTGTGTGTGTGTGTGTGTGTGTGTGTGTGTGTGTGTGTGTGTGTGTGTGTGTGTGTGTGTGTGTGTGTGTGCGCCAAGCGAGTGAATGTTCTAATACATTGGTAAGATAGACTGAATACCCCACTATTGGAGAAAAGAAAGTTACTTGAAGATACGTATATTGTGATTACAAAATGTGATCCTCTTCAGCATGGTTTAAAAAAAAAAGGTGGGTTGACTTATATATACTAATAGAAGATATATACAGGGGACATGGGGAGGTAAGTATGGTAATGCGTGGTCCGTTTGAGCCCAAGTCGTGATGACCCCAAGATCAAGCTGACCTTGGATCAAACGTCTGAGCGACAGGTGGTAGGTTCAAGTCTGGGCAGACAACTTGATGTATAATGTTGTTGACAGCCAAACTGCTAATGTCGTCGGGAGAACACCGTTCTTTTGAACTTTTAAAATTAGGTATTTGTTTGATCAGGGAGGACTCAAAAAAAATTCTCCTTCAGTTATAGTGTGATTTGTAAATTAAATCAGCCTTGTGCTAGTCCATATGGTGATTTAATTCAGCAGTATGGAGAAATACTGCTGAACTTTCCTGGGAGTGCTTAATTGAATTTTTATACTCCCTAATCCTAGTGGAAAGGTCCCTTCTCGTTTGGCCCAAATACATCTTAAAGCAGTTTCGGTATAAAATTCTATAAACTCCTGGACTGCTAAAATATTTAGACCTTTGATGGACATCTAATTTTTTTTTAAATTCCTGTTAGAGTACTTATATATTATTTTGGTATCGTCAGGGAGAACAGAATCATAGGCGTGCATAGAGGCATTATATGGAAATATCAAAGTTTTTTTCACAATTAGATTGGTTCTGAGGAGATAATTTGTAGAAGCTTGATTTAGCTTGGCTGAAAGCTTTAGTTACAAACAAGGTGGGATCATAAATTTTGTACTTGAGACGTTATGAAGTTAGTTATGGGGTCTACAAATTCTCAGGTTCAGGTTTTTACCTCAAAGCGCTGAGAATTTGTAGTCCCCATTACTTAGACATTGAAACTAACATCACAACATCTCGACTACAAAATTTAGGATACCCACGTTGGTTTATAACTATAGCTATCAGCCAAGCTAAACCAAGTGTGGTGCCGTCGATTGATTTAGGATGTGTTTAACCAAGAGCACCTCCAATGGGAGTGATCAGAGATACCCACATAAGAACGATTTGGGAAATAAAAAAAATCAAGGTATACGCTGCCACCACCCAATCGTCTATATGGATATATCTGACCATAAATGGAAACTGCTCCTTGTTATTCACGTCTGACTCCGTCCCCTTTCCTCAGGTCGTTCGGGGTTGGTCCTGGGTAGCGAAAAGGCCTATGCCCAAGTGGGGGTAGTAAAAGAATATAAGCCACCAATAATGTGGGGCCACCAATAATGTGGGGGTAGTAAAAGAAAATAAGCGAAGGTCTGCTATGTGTTAATTATTACACT
>NC_134781.1:9533822-9538822 GCF_046742065.1 Oratosquilla oratoria | reverse complement strand
ATATGTGTGTGTGTGTGTGTGTGTGTGTGTGTGTGTGTGTGTGTGTGTGTGTGTGTGTGTGTGTGTGTGTGTGTGTGTGTGTGTGTGTGTGCGTGTGTGTATTGTGTGTGTATGTACGCATGCGCACGTATGAGCGTGTTCCTTGCATGATTTTGTGCAAATAATTGCGTCTAACACACCTAAAGTCAACACTATCAAATGCTAAACCCAAAAATGGAAAATGTTGAGGTCTTGCTTGAGAGTGTCTTCAAGGGCAGCGATGACGCCCAATGCGTTCTGTCTAAAGAACACAAGTAGGATTAGATTGAGAAGTCAAAGGGAGACAGAGATGAGGAAGAGGGCGAGAAGGAGGAAGATGAAGAGGAGGAGGAGAAGGAGGCGTAGGAGGAGGAGTGTGAGGAGGAAGAGTAGAAGAATGAGGAGATATAGGAGGAGTAAGAAGTGGAGGAAGAAGACGAGGAAAAGGAAGAGTAGGAGGAAGAAGATGAGAAGAAGTAGGTAGAGGAAGAGGAGGGAGGAAAAGGAAGAGGAGTAGGAGGAAGAGGATTTGAATAAGGAGGAACAGGAGGACGAGGATGTTGCCATCTAGGGAGAGGAGGAGGAGAAGGAGGTAGACGACGAGGGGCAGGAGGAGAAGAACGAGATAGACGACGAGGGAGAGGAGGAGGAGGAGGAAGAGAAGGAAGAGAAGGAAGAGGAGGAGGAGGAGGAGGAGGAGGAGGAGGAGGAGGAGGAGGAGGAGGAGGAGGAGGAGGAGGAGGAGGAGGAGGAGGAGGAGCAGCCTCGAGATTTGGGCAACCTGTTGCTGACTTATTCAAGAGTCGAAGGGGAGAGAGATCAGACTTGTCGCGCTTGCGTGTTGGGCACAGGACTGATGGTAGTGTGTACATAAAGCCTGATGTACTATGATGTGTATTCACGTGTGTGTGTGTGTGTGTGTGTGTGTGTGTGTGTGTGTGTGTGTGTGTGTGTGTGTGTGTGTGTGTGTGTGTGTGTAACTGCATTCTCAGTAAACAAATTATGCTCGTAGAATCCCTCTCTTAATCTCCATCTACTATACCTACCTAACTTACGGTTGTATCCCAGTCTACGTCATCTTCCGATCTTTTCCAGGTGTCAACGCCTCTGTACGGAAAACTATCTTGACACCCTTCAGACATGCGGTCTTCTTCAAGTTCTTGCCATGACCTTGCCACGCCCTTGTCCTAAACCAAGAGATCTCTGTCGGCTTTTGTTCATTCCCTTTAATGACCTGTGTACCACGATCATACCACCTCTTTCTCTTCTTTCTTGTCATGATTAAAAGTTCAAAACCTTCAGCAAAAAGCGAAGATCCAAAAATTATAGTCACCCCTGTGTTGTGTCCGAAATGTTCATACATATATTTCACACATGTATGTATAACTTGTAAACTTCCTTTGTATGTAATTATAACATGTGTGAATATTTTGTATGGTATTAAGGGGTGACTTTAGTTGTTGGATCTTAGCTCTCTATTACGCCTCTTTTCGTATGGTTGATCTGAAAGTCTGGGACTTTTGTTCGTTTCCCTTTGTATTTCATTTTAGTTATTATATAACCTTTAATTTCTACAAAGATCACACCGCTACTGCATATATTTATTATTCTAGTCTAGGGCAGATCACCCACTCTTTGTCTATGTAGTTGAGTCACATATAGATGAAAAGTTGTCTATGACCAACATTCCCAGATCCTTTTCATCAGTTGTTTTTGTGCCGGTCATATTTTTCACTGAGTAATTAACTGATGGTCTTTTTGAGATTTTGTCTGCTTCCAGCACTCTATTCTTTTGGGATTAAGTTGATTCTCCGCTCTTGGCTCCAAACATAAACTTATTCAAGGTTGTTTTGCAACAGCCTTTAGTGTGTTTGTGTTTGTGTATGTATATATATATATATATATATATATATATATGTGTGTATGTGTGTGTGTGTGTGTGTGTGTGTGTGTGTGTGTGTGTGTGTGTGTGTGTGTGTGTGTGTGTGTGTGTTTGTGTGTGTATGTGTGTGTTTGCATGCATGTATGTGTGTGTGTGTGTGTGTGTGTGTGTGTGTGTGTGTGTGTGTGTGTGTGTGTGTGTGTGTGTGTGTTTGCAATTGTATCTACATACACATCTACATGTTTGTGCATGTACTGTATACACGTATGTGTGAGTATGTGTACGTGCATGCATAAGTGTGCATGTGTGTACGTGCTGTTTTAGATTCAGGAGTCAGTCTTCCAGGAATTAGCTGTCACCCACACGGTAGTTGACCCTCTGATACCTGACGCAGTTCGTAAGGCCTCTTTAACCATCAGGGTCGTCCCACAAAACCTTCAGGTGTCGTGGGTAGTCCTCCTCCTTAGGAATAGTTTCCAGGAATTATCGATCTTCAACTGTGCTCCAGTATACGGCTTTCCAGAATCAAATGTCTTCTAGGCTCAAACTAAGAAGCAATACCTCGACACACACCGGGATCAAGATCGGGAACATGAGGGTTTGATATGCAGTGGCCTCATGGTACCATGTGGCTCGGTCGGAGACCTCTGCATCCAGTCTGTCCCGTGCCAAGGAACCGCTCGGTTCGTTCCGGGTCTTGATTCCTTTACTTTAACTGATTCTTGCTGGAAGTCGCAACAGTATTCTCGTTTTCTTTTTCATCTGTAGCTTCGTCAACCCTTTCATTACACTGGATGGAGATGTGGTTCTACGCCCAGTTGAGGGTCACATTCCCGCCCTGTACTCTGAACCTCTTCAGTAGTGCTTTAATTGAGGTCAATTGTTGTCTCTAGGCTGAGGCTATCTGAGACTGTCTACGACGGACTTCGAGTACATATGGACCACCACAAGTTTAGATCACAAGAGGAGGGTATGTTCCAGAGCCCTCTGGGTCGCTCTGGTTTAGGTCTGGAACGTGAAGGAGAAATCAGTGACTCCCCGACCGAAGACCAAACTGCCTTTCAAAGAGGCAGACCCGTATATGGTTTGGAGGAGTCTACTGAGCTATCTGTAGAGTAGATAGCATTCCTCTGCCTTTCCTCGAGATCACATGAAATCTTCCTGGTCGGAGGGAGTGGGTATGTTCATATATGTATTTACCTAAGTGTATTTACCAAACTGTATGTATACAGGAAAGGAGTAGTGCTTTTGGAGTTGTTTCTTATTCTCAAATTACCATACCTAAATAATATGTGTGTGTGTGTGTGTGTGTGTGTGTGTGTGTGTGTGTGTGTGTGTGTGTGTGTGTGTGTGTGTGTGTGTGTGTGTGTGTGTGTGTGTGTGTGTGTGTGTGTGTGTGTGTATGGGTGTATATATGTGTGCGTGGGCTTTAGCCGACCCTCTGAGTGGTTTGAATGGTTAGATGACAGTGTTGGTGAAATAATGTCCGTAATGGCCTACGTGGCGGTGACGGTCACCTCGCCACAAGGAGGGTCAGAGGGTTTTCATACGAGATGTTGGGGTTTTGTCCGTCTGAGGTCTGATACTATATAATTGAAATTTTGAGGCCTTGGAAATTGTTCACATGGAAAGGGGCGCCTTCCCTGCTTGGGGACTTACCACTGGACGTTGGCAGGGTACGAATGAAAGCCTCTTCAACGGTGAGTTTGTGGGATTTGGATTTGAGGGAATACGTGGATGTGGTCTTAGATTTGGGGAAAAATATGATGGAGACGATTTTGAAGGTAATTAAATTATTCATGTCAAAAGGCAATGGAGATATTCTGTTGGGAACTTCTGCAGTTTGATTTGTGTTGGTCAACCCAAGAGTTTATTTTTTCATTCGTGTGTGTGTGTGTGTGTGTGTGTGTGTGTGTGTGTGTGTGTGTGTGTGTGTGTGTGTGTGTGTGTGTGTGTGTGTGTGTGTGTGTGTTTGTGTGTGTGTGTGTGTGTTTGTGTGTGTGTGTGTGTGTGTGTGTGTGTGTGTGTGTGTGTGTGTGTGTGTGTACAAAATAAACAAATGGAAGAAAAATACTATTGCATGAGTCATAAAATTCATCAACTGAAAGAACTACAAAGGCACTCTCAGATTATACTTAGCAAACAACACTCACATTTTCTCTTTTGGTATCATTCAAGGCCTCCGAATGGCCATAAATCACGTGATGTATTTGCAAGGGTGAAAATCTGAGACCTTCTTGTACCTGCCAATCCACGTTTCGAAGGTTTGAATACTGCCGCTGGGAAAGTAGACGAGGCAAGAGTAATCCTGTGTTGACGAGAATAGATTATTACTTCGGTGACAAAAGTTTGGTCGGCTGAGTGACGGTCTGAGGGGGAGACGAGGTCAGAGGCTATCAGACGACAGTATCTAGCATCTTAAGAGATACTGTCAACTTCTTCTTCTTCTTCTTCTTCTTCTTCTTTTCCTTTTTCTACTTTTTATTTTACTTCCTCTTCTTCTTTTTCTTCTTTTTATTTTACTTCTTTTTCAATTTCTTCTTCTTCTTTTTGAGAGTGACGCTGGACGATCTTATCGTACAGGTGAGAAAGTAGTTTATGCCTAAATGTGGTTGTAATATATCAATACCTTGATATGAAAAAGGTATTGGGTATATAATGTTTAACGTACTAAAGGGAATGAATGTACACACACACACACACACACACACACACACACACACACAGCCTTGATAAACCACTGCAGAACAACCAGTCTCTCCTTTGGAGGTTGATACAGCCCCTATACCTCACCACGGAAGTTTAATTCGGATTGGTAATGTTGCATAGAGAAGACGAATTGCTTTATGTTGTACAGCAGTCCACTCTGACTCCTCCTCTCCTTAAACACACATTGAACAATTTCACCAACCAGTCAACCAATCTCTTCCTTGCATATAGTATTCTGTTCGTCTTCTTCACAAGATATTGACTCAATTCAGAATGCTTTAATACTACACAATAGCCTTGAGAGGAATATAAAATGGTTTGGACTTTTTCTAACCTAAATAGCGCTTTCCGCGAAACAAGTTGGCTTTGCATAAGAGAGAGAAATCTTCAA
>NC_134781.1:9521322-9528822 GCF_046742065.1 Oratosquilla oratoria | reverse complement strand
GTCTAGTTTTTTTTTTCCAGAGTGGCAACACTGGTCCAGTGTGCTACTAGCAATGGAGGTGTTAAGGTTGTGTTACTCCGTCTTTCCCGCGTGGCTGCATTTAGATGTGGATTGTATTTGTTTACATAGGTTCTTGCTGATTTTGTGTATTCAAAATGCCGAATAAGTGTGGTGTTGTGAACTGCAACGGTGATTATAACAAGGATAACAAGTGCCGAGTCTTTCGACTGCCAAAAGACCATTATGAAAGACACAAGTGGATTGATGTGCTGCCACCACGTAAGAAATTTGTTGTTGATTCTGACACATTTTTCATTTGTGAGAAACACTGGGGTCCCAACACGCCTTCTATCAAATTGCCTGGTGGTTCTACGCGACCTGCGATCCCTACCAGTGTCTTCAATGTGCCTGCTTCATGTCTGCCATCTTCAAAACCTGTACCTCACCCGGCGAAGGCCGAAGACAAGCAACTGAGGCATTTTCTTCAGAAAGATACGATTACTTCATTTGATGCTTTTAGACCTGAACGCGACCTACAGAAGCAGTACAAGAACTTAATTATTTCAAGATCGGAAGAAAGGTTAGTGTGTCTGTTCATGACAGAATATTTCAGTGAGTGCAGACTGTCTGTGATTGTCGAAAACACCCCCACGTTGTGTAGCCCACTGATCTGCCGTGCATTCAAGAAGGGCATTAATGTGTACCACTGGGTAAGACACTTCATCCCAACAATGGTTTGAGGTCGTATGGCCAGTTCGCCGAAGCTGTGCGCTTAGCAATTAACTATGACATCCCGTTTGACAAAAAGATTGAGATTATTGTCACTCTTCTTCAAACCCACACGTCAGCCTATGTAAACAACGAGAATGAGAAGCTGGTATTTTTGACACGTCAGTTGGAACTTTTATCACAGAAACAGTTTTCCCTGAATGATCATTGTTTTGCTCTTGAATTATACTCCAAGTGTAGTTATGAACAGCTCAGAGACTTTTTGGTGCTGCCAAGGAAACGCAAGCTGCAGTACATCACTTTATCTATTGACAAGGATCAGGTGATGAGGGAAACATTTGCCAAAGTGAAGACACTGCAGCAGAAGAATGTATTTCTCTTGATAGATGAGGTACAGATTCGGCCAACTGTTGCATTTTCTGGTGGGGTTTTGAGTGGCATGGCAGTGAACAAGCCAGACTGCAAGGCCACTTCTATGCTATGTATTATGATGAAGTCGCTGCACAGAGGGCCTAGTATTATGATTTCTGTGACACCCGTCCACAAGCTTACAGCAGCATACCAGCTTGAGCGTGCGAAGGAGGCGGCAGCTGATATTGAGAGGGCAGGTGGGCGTGTCATCGGGTCTATCACAGACAAGATAAACCAGCAGTACTGTAAGCTGTTTGATATTCCGGGTGATTGCCGTGCCACAGCCAAGCATCCTCTTGACAAAGAGCGAGCCAACCCTGGTGTCCACTAACCTCATACAATAATACCTGTTAAGTCCGGCTAAAATTGGCATTTCAAAGCATAACAGTGCCTTAAAATAGTTTCTTATTTCACTATAAAAGTTCATATTAATATATATATATATGTATATATGTATGTTTCTTAAGACAGATTGAACATTTTTAGAAGCTCCGCCATGGGATACGAACCCTGACCCGTGCGTCGAAAATCACGAGGGCAAGACGTTAGCGACCATGCTACCTGTGATGGTTCAAAAGGACTGTACTATATGTATTCACCTTGGTGATTTTCGACGCACGGGTCAGGGTTCGTATCCCATGGCGGAGCTTCTAAAAATGTTCAATCTGTCTTAAGAAACATACAACTTGTCGGAAGGCGCGCCTAATACAGGATTAGATGAAATTGAGATTAGATCTTCCAATGTTACGTGAAGCGTGGTCGGGGACTAGTACAGTCCTTTTGAACCATCACAGGTAGCATGGTCGCTAACGTCTTGCCCTCGTGATTTTCGACGCACGGGTCAGGGTTCGTATCCCATGGCGGAGCTTCTAAAAATGTTCAATATATATATATATATATATATATATATATATATATATATATATATATATATATATATATATATATATTATATATATATATATATATATCTGTGTGTGTGTGTGTGTGTGTGTGTGTGTGTGTGTGTGTGTGTGTGTGTGTGTGTGTGTGTGTGTGTGTGTGTGTGTGTGTGTGTGTGTGTGTGTGTGTGTGTGTGTGTGCATATATCAGATTTATAAAGCCTGATTTCATTTGATATATATATTCTAGAATAAAAACACTAGAAGTGTATATTTTGCGTTTGACTTCAATTGCAATAATGTTTTTACACCATATCGCCTCAGGATCATTTACATAAATGTTTAGAATAAAGCACTAAACAAGGGTACGATGTTTTTTGTTTTTTGTTTTTATTTTTACTTCTTCATTTTTCTTTAAGGTTAAGAACATTTTGCAATTGTTCAACAAGGCGAAGGTTTTACTTTTTTCAGGGTATCACGTGAACATTTACGAATGACAGTTTTGTTTCTTGTTACAAAGGTGCACACGTACACACCCACACACGTACACACTCAAAGACGCACACACGCACAGGCATAGACAAATACACCCACCCACACACTGTATATATATAATATATTATATATATATATATATATATGTAAATGTATATATGTATATGTGAATGTATATATGTATATGTAAATATATATATATACATATATGTATATATATATGTATATGCTTATATATGTATATGCAAATTTATACATGTATATGTAAATATATATATATATGTATTCACCTTGGTCTTTGGATCACGTGTTGGACTCGCGATCGATAGCTATTTCCCTCCCGGAAGAGAGCTCAGAGCTCGTATGACCGATATATATATACATATTTGTAATTGTTCAACAAGGCGAAGGTTTTACTTTTTAAGGGTATCACGTGAACATTTACGAATGACAGTTTTGTTTCTTGTTACAAAGTTGCACACGTACACACCCACACACGTACACACTCAAAGACGCACACACACGCACAGGCATAGACAAATACATGTACACCCACCCACACACTATATATATATATATATATATTATATATATGTATATATATATATATATATATATATATATATACATATATATATGTAAATGTATATATGTAAATGTATATATGTATATGTAAATATATATATTTTCAAATATATATATATATATATATAAATATATATGTATATTATATATACACATATATATATGCTTATATATGTATATGCAAATATATACATGTATATGTAAATATATATATATATGTATTCACCTTGGTCTTTGGATCACGTGTTGGACTCGCGATCGATAGCTATTTCTCTCCCGGAAGAGAGCTCAGAGCTCATATGACCGATATATATATACATATTTGTATACATATATATATATATATATATATATATATATATGTATATGTAAATATATACATGTATATGTAAATATATATATATACATGTGTATACACATATATGTATATATATACATATATACATATATATACATATATACATATATATATACATATATACATATATATATACATATATATATATATGTGTGTGTGTGTGTGTGTGTGTGTGTGTGTGTGTGTGTGTGTGTGTGTGTGTGTGTGTGTGTGTGTGTGTGTGTGTGTGTGTGTGTGTGTGTGTGTGTGTGTGTATGTGTGTGTGTGTATGCGTGTGTGTGTCTGTGAGTGTCTGCAGCTAGCCGATTTTATTCATCTGTGGAAAGTTCCCCCACTCGTGTAAGGGTAATTCTTCCAAATGGTCCTCAACTGCCGCAAACTATTACACACTTTCCAAAACTTACCTTCCCTTAAAAGATACCCGTAAATCCATTGTAGACATTCTCAAACAATATACTCCTTAACTCTTTACAGGTGTCATGGGTTGATTTTCTTGCGGGATTCGGACCGCTACTAAATTATTTCACCCAATACCATCTTTTCTTTCTCTCTCTCTCTCTATCTCTCTCTCTCTCTCTCTCTCTCTCTCTCTCTCTCTCTCTCAGCGTGTGTGTGTGTGTGTGTGTGTGTGTGTGTGTGTGTGTGTGTGTGTGTGTGTGTGTGTGTGTGTGTGTGTGTGTGTGTGTGTGTGTGTGTGTCTAAAAATAAATAAATAAATAGATAAATAAATAAATAAAAAACAGATTTATCCTTTTCCCCTTTGCTCCCGCCCCCACTCTATCCCCACCTAGAGGCAATCAGCTGTAATCGGCTTGAGGTCTTCCTCATCTAGGAAATCAAAAGGCAAGCGATTCCCTCAGCCTCCGCTAGGCATTAACTTAATCCCGCACTAAACACTCCTTCCCTTCGCCTCTTCTTGTCTTCCTCTTCCCCTCCTCTTCTCCTCAGCCTCCCCACCTTAAACTCCTCCTTACAGCTCGGTTTGTTGTTGTAATAGTCGGCATCTGGCTCTCACGTCGTGTTATCAAGCTTGCGATGCGCTCATGGCGTGAAAACGCTTTCACTAACACAGCAAGTCGTTGCTGCTACCTCGCCACTCAGTGTATTAATTTGTTGAAGGCCATAGCTTTACCCTAACTATATATATATATACATATATATATATATATATATATATATATATATATATGTATATATACAAATATATATACAAATATATATATATATATACATATATATATATATATATATATATATATATATACACATACATATAAGCATTCAGATCTCTTCCGGAAGGATAAATAGCTGTTGATCAATAGTTCAGCACGTGATTCAAGACCATGGTGTCAGGGGGGCAGGGAGGACCTTAAAGTATTGGCTTAACGTGAACAAGTCTTTTGATTTGACTATGTATCTTTTATGGCTAAAACCAGCGGATTTTATTCCCTCGTGGGTTAGTTCTGTCAGGGGTGCAGGGGAGACCTTAAAGTATTGACTTAACGTGAACAAGTCTTTCGATTTGATTGTGTGTCTTTTATGGCTAAAACGAGCGGATTTTATTCCTTTGTGGATTAGTTCTGTCCACGTGCAAGTGATTCTCTTCATTTGGAGAGAGTACAAATGTCAAGTGAACCATGACTGAGACGTTCGAAATGTTTCCTTTTAATCCTCTTACTCTTCTTTCCCTTCTTCGCTTCCTTTTTTCGTTGTTTTCGTCTTCGTCTTCTATTCTATATATCTCTTGTCGTCCTCTTTGTCTTGCGTTATTTTTTCTTCTACATCTACTGTTCTTTGTCTTCGTCTTATCTTCTTTGTCCTTTTCGTCTTCGTCTTCGTCTTCCTCTTTTTCTTTTTATTTCCTCCTCTTTTTTTCCTTATTCTCCTTGTTTGCATTTCTCCCTACTCCTCCTCCACCTTTCCTTTTTCCTCCTCTTCTTCTGTCTCTCCTCTCTCCTCTTCCTCCTCCTCCCTCTTCACGTTTTCGAACTCCTTTGTCTTTTTCCATTTCATCCCAGTTTCCTTAATCCTTCCCTATTTCCTTTATTCACCTTCCTCTTCCCTTTCCTTCCGCTTATCTACACCCACTTTCCTCCTCTTTCCTTTTGCCTACCTACTTCTCAGCCTCCATCTCTCTCACTCCACGCCGGATCATCCTTCTGGGTCCTATGGAGGCCTAAAGCCCGTCCGCGTCTTTGCCAGTGTCCGACGTTCGTCCGACTATGCCACAATGACTCATGTTTATATGTATACATATTCTCGGAGGCTGTTTGAATCGGCAACACCAAGAATGAGCGCAACGCAATAGACCAAGGTAAACGCGAGTGGATGGGATGAAGAAGACTGTAACAGCTCGTCGTCAGGATGTCGAACAAGCGAAAATGTGCGTTATGGGTGACATAGAGAATTCGAGAAGAGAACAGACTAAAATGTGTGTGTGTGTGTGTGTGTGTGTGTGTGTGTGTGTGTGTGTGTGTGTGTGTGTGTGTGTGTGTGTGTGTGTGTGTGTGTGTGTGTGTGTGTGTATGTCCATTTGATCAGTTGAAAACTCAAAGAATATGTATAAAAAGGAAACCAGAGCATTTGAATACTCTCCAGACCAAATTTAATCAACGGGAACCCACGATCATATTTTAAGGAACGCTATTGTAACGATGAGAATAATTCTTCCTCCTCCTCTTCCTTTTTACTTTTCTTCATCCTTCCTCTTCTTCCCACTACCTCGTCCCTTTCCTTATTCTCTTTCTGTTTGGTCTTTTCCTCCAAGTTTCTTCAAGCTGACAGCACAGTTTTTTTTTTTTTTTTTTTTTTTTTTTTATCAGATATCTGCGTCAGCTGGAGATGTCACATCTCCCTGTCCTCAAATTCCGTCAGTTTAAAGAAATTGTAAAATACTCCTAACAGAACTGTCTTCTGTCAGCGCTTTAGTCAGCTTCCATCATCACCATCATCATTACTTGTCAATTCATTTTGTCATCAATTCTTATCGGCATAATCTGTTTTCTGAAAATATTCTGCATTGTGGCACCCTTCGCTTATTCTATTCAGGCTGCCAGCAGACGACTATCTTTCAGTTTAAGGCTTCACAATGATAAAGAGGTCTTTCTTCATAGGGTGAACTTACGCCGGGAGGTGCTTAGCTTACCGTTGGGGATCGAGCTCTAGACTTATCTCGTCCCAGTATTTCATCCCCAACACACCCCACGTTGTCTCCACCCTTCCTCCACCAACTCTCCACCCTTCACCCCTCCACTCCTCTCCACATTTCTCCGAAATCAGACCATCCTTCTTCGTCTTATCTTACTCCCCTTCCCTCCCTCAGTCCTCCACATCCTCTAGGGCCCCTACATATATGATTCAGACTCTTACATAAACGTCCTCCTCCTCTTTTCCTGAGAACTCCCTGCTTCGATGTCTTTTCTTTCCAGAGAGTCTCCGGTCCTTCTTCGGCCAGGATTCTTTTTTTCATACTGTAGAGTCTGCCCTTCGTCGTCGTGAAGAAGAACTCTTTGCCAAGAACTCGAAGACTCTCCTCCTCCTCCTCCTCCTCCTCCTCCTCCTCCTCCTCCTCCTCCTCCTCCTCCTCCTCCTCCTCCTCCTCCTCCTCCTCCTCCTCCTCCTCCGAGTCCGCTGGTAGCGTCATCGGAAGCCTCCTGGCCTATCATTCGCTCAGTCATGGGTTCGAATCCCGCATTCCTCTCCGGTTCCCAGCCGTGACTCGTACCTGCCCAAACAGTCCAAGCGCATAGGGGTAAAGATTACGGGTTCGGACGCAGCTATTCAGTGCCTCTTGGTGTAGGCCCCTCACCTTTTCGTCACCCCCTCCCCTAACCATTCCCGCAGTATGGCGAGGCGTTCCAAAGCTCCTGTCGAAGCAGGAACCAGAATTTTTTAGTCAGCACGAGGGTCCTGTTAAATCGAAACTCTTTGGATCAAATTACAAAAGGGACAGCGGTTACTTTACATACTTAGAGCTCATTGACATAATGTCTAAATACAATGATATTTATACAAAAGCGTTTCCCCTTATTAGGGGGTAGC
>NC_134781.1:9513822-9516322 GCF_046742065.1 Oratosquilla oratoria | reverse complement strand
GCTGGAAACCTCCTTCACATCATCCTCCCCGTACCAATCCGGCATAATCATCTTGACCCAATCGTCTTCTGAGATCTTGTGGATATCTTCTGGGATGTTGTTAGTCCTTTCAGACTCGTCGGCCTCCTCAGGAATGAGTGAAGCAGCAACTAAAGCCTCTTCTGTGGGACCTTCCTCATCCTCTTCTCCCACATGGGCTTCAAACAATTCTTTATATACCACATTTACAGCAGGACGGCGTCTAACGTCATTTCCTACCTTGCGCCAGCCCGTATAATACACCAAAGCATCCCAATTTGTTCCCCTAGAACAGGCTACATACAACTGTCCGTGTGCGAAGCACTGTACCGAGTCCAGCAACAGTCCACAACGATCAAAAGTTTGTCCCTGACTCTTGTTGATAGTCATGACGTAGCTTAACTTGATAGGAAATTGCTTACGCTTGAATGGGACAGGGGTATCTTGGGCCTCTAACACGACCCGCGGGATCAAGACTTGCTCGCCCCGATATGTTCCTCCTAATATTTTGCCCACAACAACGTGTTTCTTGAGATTAGTAATCATTAAACGGGTTCCGTTGCATATCCTAGGAGGACAAATGTTCCTCATTACCATGACAATACAGCCAATCTTCAACCTCAAGTCGTGCAGCGGCACCGACGGGCTGCACATGGAGTTGAAAACAGAGGCTTGTACGTCGGGTTCTGGATCCGACGGCGTGTCAACGCTGTAATAGACGACCTCCTTCTCCTCGTTGAGATCGTAGATGAGTTGATTGACGCAGCCGACATCGTCGTTAGTGGGCGAGACTATCGATCTCTTCTCGAAGTAGGAGAGGTTCAAGTGGTTTGCCTTCAAATCGTCGTAAACCTTGAAAACCAACTCCTCCCGCGAATTTGCTCGTACCCCGAAACCTTTCTCAAAGAAGAGCTCGCCGGCATCGCGAGTCCCCAGCGACAAAAGTTGCTTCGCAAACTTGTTATTCTTGACATCGTCCTTCTTGAGACGAACGTTTTCTGTTAGTTCTAGCTTGGTGAGCCCGTCCCACATGTAGCTCGACTTGATGCAGTAGGCTAGCTCCTCCGTCTTCCCTCCATTTCTTATGACCGGTAAGATCTGGCGAAAGTCTCCTGCGCAGACAAACACTTTTCCTCCCATGAAATCGTCGTTATCCATGATATCTCGGAGAGTGATATCTACGGCAGTCAGCATATTCTTGTTGGCCATCACGACTTCGTCCCAGACGATCAGCTGAGTCTGCTGCAGAAGCCTCGCCAATTCCGTGTTCTTGTTGATGCTACACGCCCTAGTCTCGTCATACTCCATCAAGGGTATTTTGAACATGTTATGGGCCGTGCGGCCCCCAGAGAGGACTGTAGCCGCAATCCCGGATGAGGCTACCGCCAAGGCAACCTTCCCCTGTGAACGGACCGTATCGATCAATAGATTCAAAACGAAAGACTTGCCAGTTCCGCCAGCGGCGTTGACAAACACACCATTGTTCCTGTAACGGTGACTATTCTCGACTCGATACATGACAGTGTCATAGACTTGCCGCTGCTTGTCGTTGAGAAGCTTAACTTTTTCCTCCACAGACTCCTTCAACTTTTGTTTGTTATATGCCTTCTCTCTCCTGATGAGATTGGAGGGGCGTACGCCCCCTCTAGAAGCAGGGAGACCGTATTGGGTGATTGAACCCCCTCCACAATTAAGCACGTGTTGCTGGATGTCATCCAGGGCATCCAGGTAGATTTCGTCGTTGTAATCTGTTAGGTTTGCCATGTTCAAGTAATCGCTGGAAAAATAGTCCTTTATCTCTTCCCATATCTCGGACTGGTCCTCGAGGTCAGAAAAGACCAACATACTGGCATAGGTTTCTCTGAGTTGTCTCCTGTCGTTTGTGTGGTTAATGATCTCCATTATGGTGTCTTTCCAGGTGGCTTCGTCGGTTAACAACCCTAGGGCCTTCACAGCTTCGCGATTAGTTTCGTACATGACGCCGTCTACTGTTCTGAGGTCTTCGTACGACTTGGGACCCTTTTTATGGGTTAGCAGCAACCTGAGGTAAAAGAGCTCTACGGTTTTTGTGGTTACAGCACGTATGCGTCCGAGACTGTATGTATTTCCGTTACGTTCTTCCCATATAGTCTCCTGAAGATTATATACGTAGTGGAGCGGTAATTGGTGATAGTATAACGTTCTCGCAAACTCGTCCTTCTGGCAAAGCTTGAAAAAAGCAGTTAGCTGGGTATCGGCCTTGGCCTTTCTGGCAATTTGAGCCGCCGTCATACGCTCGTTGTAGAAGATGGCTTTCTCGCCCTCTAGGTGTAGATCCAGCATAAACACCGGAGGGTAGCACTTGTGGATGTCGAACTTGAAGATCTTCCACGCAGCCTCGTTAGAGTTGACATATCTGGCCTCTTGATAATTTTTAACCTCGTTGACGACTCGGTTGTCTTCTTCTCCCGTCGTCTTTGTGAACAACACCTTGTCCGACCCC
>NC_134781.1:9498822-9503822 GCF_046742065.1 Oratosquilla oratoria | reverse complement strand
AGTGACTTCCATGATGGTGGCTGCAAGGTCAAAGTGCCTTCCAGATAAGCACCTGGAAGTTCAGAGTGTCTTCCAGGAGGGTGCCTGTAAGCTCAGAGTGCCTCCCAGAAAGGCGCGAGGAAGCTCAGAGTACCTTTTGAACGGCATCCGGGAGGTCAGAGTGTCTTCCAGGAAAGCACCTGGAAACTTAGAGTGCCTTCTTAGAGAGCACCTGGAAGGTCAGAGCACCTTCCAGGAAGGCGTCTGAAAGCTCAGGGTACCTTCCAGAAGGGTGCCTGGAAGTTCAGTGTGCCTTCCAAAAAAAGCGCCGCCTGGAAGCTCAGAGCGCCTTCCAGGAGGATACCTGGAAGCTCGGAAAGGCTTTCAGGACGGTGCCTGGAAGCTCAAAGTGCCATTCAGAAATGCGCCTGGAAGGTCAGAGTGCCTTCCAGAAGAGTGCCTGGAAGCTCAGTGTCTTCCAGGAAGGTATCTAGAATTTCAGAGTGCCTGGAAGCTCAGAGTGCCTTTCAGAAATGCGACCGGAATGTCAAGAGTGCCTTCCAGGAGGGTTTCCTTTACAAAACCTGGAAGTAATTATCCAATGCCAAAGACCTTTAATCAGTAAGGAAATGACCATCAGAAACCTTAGGAACAGTGGCTCATATGTGAGGGAGCAACAACCTTGAGGAAACTCGGCTCTCTGTCACAGGGCTATATGGGTCAAAATTAAATTATTCTTCCATAGCCTTCTATTGACCGTATGTCTTTATTCTGTCTACACTCAGGCGGCTCTATTACGTCAAAGGTTTTCCCATATAAACCTGTTTCGTGTGTGTGTGTTTTTTTTAATAGACACAAGCATTAGCTTCACCCTCCTGGCTACACCAGGGGTGCTTGGCCTACGGCGAGACCGCTTCGCTTACAAAGGCACTTCGAGTCCTCTCCTTCCGGGCTGGTAAACCATAGCCCGGCGAGTGCGCCGCAGGCCAAGCGCCCTTGGCATAGCCAGGAGTGTTTGGCCTGAGGCTCCTTTGGTCGTGGCGTAAAGGCCGAAGAAATTTTTCTTCTGCCGCGTCTTCAGTTTATTACGGAGACTATTTTTTCACCTTCTTCTTTGTATACTTCTTCATGACCTAGACCTAGACGATTTTTCTCTTTTTGAAGTACATTACTTTCGGGAGCCCGTGCTGCCACGAGGTACCCACCCAGCCGTGTTAAAAAAAAAAGCCCTTCTGCAACCCGTCACCTGTGTCAGTGTTTTGCCGGATCCTAGGAAGTACTGTGTGGGGCGATGACGTCATCACCGGGAGATTGGTAACTTAATTTCTAAGAGCACATAGATATGTAAGATTTATGCATTGCTCATGACTTAATCTTTGATGCAACAAATGTTGTAGGTTACTGTTACCTATTTTTTTTTTTTATCTGGTAACTTTATCAATATAACAGAAAAAAGACTACTTTCACTGTCTTTAGACAATTTCTATTCAACTTAGAATCAACCTTCGATTTTATTTCCAGCTACGGACCAGAGGCACGGAGCACTCGTTTACAATTGAAGACTTCAAAGATAGTGTCTCCACGGATAGAAGCGTTGGTGATTGGTAACAAAATACTCCAGTTTTTAAGTTAAGCCTGTCTTCGTTAGGTAAAATTCTGAACCCATGTATCATTTTGGTCATTCTCCTCTGTACTGATTCTAGTGAATTGACATGCATTATATAGGACGGAGACCAAAATTGAACCACATAGTTAAAGAAGGATCTAACTATCGCCAAATAGAGTTTAATGATTACCTCTGCATTTTTGTTTGTAACCATCCTAGCAATAAATCCTAATGCACTGTTGGCCCTATTCCTGGCACTAACCCACTGTTTCCTGGATTTTAGGTCTGGACTTACTAACACCTCAAAATCTTTTTCAGATTCTGCGTTCTCTAATATGGCGGTATCTAAGCTATACCTGTCCACTGAGTTGCATAATCCTACGTTTAACACACTGAACTTTGCGATATTGAAGTCCATTTGCCATTTCTCTGACCATGCAAAGAATTTATTGAGATCCTGCTGTAGTATCCCAGCATCTTCCCCGACCTAATATGGCGTCCTATTTTAGTGACATCCCTAAACTTACTAACATCATTATTAATCCCATTGTCCAGTAAGTGACCCAAAAACCGAGCCCTGGGGAATTTTAATAGTGATACTATCTCATTTGGATTTTGCACCTTTAATGGGGACCCGATGTTTTGTCACTAAACCATACTCTAATCCATTCAAACAATTTTCCTCCTCTGCCATGGCCTTCATACTACTTAGTAGTGTCTCGTGGGGTACCCTGTCGGACACTTTGCTAAAGTCAAGGCTTTTAACATCGTAACTATCAATGTTATCTGCCACCTTGTAGACATTAATGTAAAAAAAAATGAAAAATTAGCTACACACGACCAACTCTTGGTGAACCCATGCTGTAATTCACGAATCAGATTACACCTCGCTTAATGTTCCCTGATACTATTTGCTATTAATGATTCAATCACTTTATCTAAACCCGACGTAAAATTGATTGGTCTGTAGTTGTGCATAGAAGATTTATCACCCTGGCCCCAAGAAATATGTGTGATTTTTTCGTGTTTTTTCGTGTGTGTTTTTTTTTTTCAGTGAAGTTTTCCGGTTTTTTTTTTATGTGACTTTTTTCTGTGATTTTTATCCCATCAACTTTTTTCCTGTAGCTTTTATCTGTATTTCTTTTTCGGTACTTTTTTGTATTCCCTCCTTTCAATTCTTTCGGCCAATTGTGAAACAGAAAAGCCTTTATTCTGGTGACCGTCAGACAATTCTTTTCCGATAAAGCCCAACATTCTTGAATTAGATCTAATCTCTCGTTACTTGGGAACAAAAATCCTTAATCCTCCCCTTCCACCCCCTCTCACCCTCCTTTGACATAGCTCCATTCACTCTACTATTCCAACGCTGCCTTCATTAGTTATGCAATCCAGGAGCCATCCATTGCCCCTGACTACATCCATTAAGACGCCCAAACTCATCCATCTGTACTCATCACATCCGTCCCTCTTTCCTCTTCCCCGTCTCCCTTCCCTCTCCCTCTCCCTTCCTTTCCTTCCTCATTCTCCTTCTTCCTTCTTCTTCCTTCCCGTCCCTCTCTCCATTAATTTCCTCTCTCTCCTCCCTCTCCTTCCTCCGTCTTTACCCTTTCCCGGCCCCCTTCCCTCCACTCGCTTTCTTTCCTTCTTCTCCTTCTTCATTCTTCTCCTTCCCCTTCCTCCTACTCTCTTTTCCCTTTCCCCTCTCCATTCCTCTTCCCTACAGCGCTCTTTCTCTTCCACACCTTCTCCTCTCGTTCTCTTCAACATTCTCACCATCCATCCACATCCCGCCCCCGTCACCTTCTTCCCCCAAACACTGACAACTCTCACTACCACCCTACCCATCCGATTTGCTGCCAACATGAACCCCGATACGAAATTGGTGAAAGTGTTTTGGAATTCTTCCACACTTGAAGTTGCCGTTTTCGTAGGGGAACAAAACTCAACTCACCATCCCACTCCCCACTCAGTGGGAAGTGAGAAACCTATTGACAGGGCAAGTCCTGTCAGTTGCGACAACCCCCCCCCCTTTTTTTCGATGCTTGGGTTGCCCTCCCGTTTGACCAAAACTGTCGGGAACCAACAGGACATAAAGTAATACAATGCGGCATTAGAGTGAAGTGAATGTAAGAGTTGGTCAACGTTATTATAACGTTATTAAAACGTTATCAAGACTTTCTCAAAAATTTATCAAAACGTTACAAAAATGTTAATAGAGCGTTATTAAAACTTTATCAAAACGTTATGAAGACATCATTAAAAATATATAAAAAAAATTAAAACAATATCAAAACTTTATTAAGACGTTAATTTTTATCAAAATGTTATCAAGACATTTTATTTAAACGTTACTGAAGCGTTCTCAAAACGTTAATATGACGTCATTCTAACTTTATCAAAACGTTATAAAAAATTATTAGAATTTTATTGGAAATTTATTAAAACTTTATTAAAACGTTATGAAGACGTCATTCAAACTCTATAAAAACGATATCAAAACTTCACAAATAGATTATCAAAACGTTATTTAAACGTTATCAAAACTCTATTAAATATTATAAAAAGAAAATACAAATTATGAGACTTTCGATAGCAAACGGGAATTCTGGACCGAAGGATACAATATATATACATACACACACACAAATATATATATATATATATATATATATATATATATATATATATATATATATCTATATATATATCTATATATATAAACAAATAAGTAAACGAAAAAAGATAGATAAAAAAAATAATCAGATAAATATAAGATAATGATTTATCATTATAACGAGCAGAATGAAAAATTAGATAAATCAATTGATAAACAGATGAATAGGAAAATGGACAAATAAATGTAAAGAGAATAAAACAAATTATAAGCAGTTTTTGATAAAAAGACAAGTTACAAAATAAAATATATAAGGAATCAAGTAGGGACACAAAAAACTAATTAAAAGGTTTGTAAATAAACCGTATTGCACTTTCATGTCGACAATTTATCAACAGTTCTATCCTTTTAGACAAAATGGCGCCGTCGTCGACAAGTTTCTGTGATTCATAACTGAAAACGTATACAAACAAGCCACACAAAGATAAAAATAAAACCTAGAAAACACAAATTCAGAAATCGATATTATTCTTTTAGGCCGAAAATTCAATAATGTAAGGCATCTAAATTAATACAATCACGCACGAAAAAAAATCAAATAAAAACAAGACATAAAACACTTGCCCACTGTCCAGCGCGCTAATGAACTGCACTAAACTCGTTTGAATAGCTTCATTTTACGCAGATATTAAAGTACTAAAATCGGAAAAGGCTGAAAAAGGTGTCTTTCGGTGAACACAAACTTTTTACAGAAATAACAATGTTATTGATTATCCGAGATCCAGATACAAAAAAGTACAA
>NC_134781.1:9491376-9496376 GCF_046742065.1 Oratosquilla oratoria | reverse complement strand
GTGTGTGTGTGTGTGTGTGTGTGTGTGTGTGTGTGTGTGTGGTTGTGCGTGTGTGTGTGTGTGTGTGTGTGTTCGTGCGTTCACACGTTGGACCCTTTCCCCTTAGAATGGGAATAGCCTTGTCAAGGCATGCACTCCCATCATCAACAAATAAAACCTAAAAGTTGTTCAAAACTCCACGAGTCACGTGTCGTCTTAAAACTCCGACAAAGGGTATTAGATTTAGACACCTCGCAGAGCAGATGATAGCTGAAAATTTGAAATTATGAATTCTACTATAAAAAAAAGAGCCAATAAAATGTGTAAAATTTAGTAGACCACTCCAGAAGCCTAATAATTGTTTTATATGCATATATATATATATATATATATATATATACTCATATGCATATACTTATATATATATGTATATATATATACATATACATATACATATACATATACAGTATATGTACATATATATATGTATATACATATATATATATATATATATGAATATATATATATATATAACTACATGAAAGATATAAATAACAACAGACAGTTTGGTCAGAGAAAACCGAGAGTAGAGAAGAAATGTAATATATTGGAATGTCAGAAAAAAATACAAATAGAAAAAATATATATTCTGAAATAATTTTGCCCCATTTTTTTAAGCAAATCAGAGGGGCACCAAAACGGAATTCTCCTCGAATATACATATGTATGAAAATACATGTACATAACCATAAACATTCGTAAATGTTTAAATGTAACTCGGTTCTTGGACAGCTTCAGTTCTGTCTGCCTTCGGTTGATTTTAATCAAACCAGAGGAACCCCCCAACCTACCCCCCTCGGGGGTAGGTTGGGGGGAATCTCCCATTTCTGGGGGAGGGGTGGGTCACATAGATAAGAAGTTTGGAGTGAGAGTTTTTGTCCAGGTAACTGCAGCACTAGATAACCAATTTTATTTATCTTCAGAAGTAATTCACGGTTAGGAGTCGTGGGGTCCCTGGAAGATCAACATGCTTTCCAGGAAGGTGCCTGGAAGCTTAGAGTGTCTTCTATGATAATGACTGGAACCTAAGAATGCCTTCTAGATGGATGCCTGGAAGGTCAAGGTGCCTTCCAGAAGTGCGCTAGAAGCTCGGAGTGCCTTCCTGAAGGGTGCCTGGAAGATCACAGCGACAATTAAGCGAGTTCCTGGAAGTTCAATAGTTCCTTCCAGAAATGCACCTGGAAGACCAGAGTGCCTTCCAGGAAGGCGCCTGAAAGCTATTAGTTCTCTCCAGTAGCACCTGGAACTTCAGAGTATTTTCCAAGATGGTACCTGGAATCTTAGAGCACCTCCCATGAGGGTACCTGAACGCTCAAAGTGTATTCCAGTATGGTGCCTGGAAGCTCGGAATGCCTTCCAGGAGGGTACCTGGAACCACAAATAGCCTTCCAGGAGGGCGCCTGGTAGGTCAGAGTGTCTTCCAGGAAAATGCCTTAAAGCTCAGAGCGCTTTGCAGGAGAGCGCCTGGAAGGTCAGAGTGTCTTCCAGGAGGGCACCTTAAAGCTCAGAGTGCCCTCCAGGTAGACGTCTTGAGGGTCAGAGTGTCTTCTAGGGGGTGCCTGAAAGCTCATAGTGCCGTCTAGATAGGCGCCTGGAAGCTCAGAGTGCCTTCTTAGAAGACACCTAGAAGGTCAGAGTGCCTTCCAGGAAGGCGCCTAGAAGCTCAGAGTGACTTCCATGATGGTGGCTGCAAGGTCACAGTGCCTTCCAGATAAGCACCTGGAAGTTCAGAGTGTCTTCCAGGAGGGTGCCTGTAAGCTCAGAGTGCCTCCCAGAAAGGCGCGAGGAAGCTCAGGGTACCTTTTGAACGGCACCCGGGAGGTCAGAGTGTCTTCCAGGAAAGCACCTGGAAACTTAGAGTGCCTTCTTAGAGAGCACCTGGAAGGTCAGAGCACCTTCCAGGAAGGCGTCTGAAAGCTCAGAGTACCTTCCAGAAGGGTGCCTGGAAGTTCAGTGTGCCTTCCAAAAAAAGCGCCGCCTGGAAGCTCAGAGCGCCTTCCAGGAGGATACCTGGAAGCTCGGAAAGGCTTTCAGGACGGTGCCTGGAAGCTCAAAGTGCCATTCAGAAATGCGCCTGGAAGGTCAGAGTGCCTTCCAGAAGAGTGCCTGGAAGCTCAGTGTCTTCCAGGAAGGTATCTAGAATTTCAGAGTGCCTGGAAGCTCAGAGTGCCTTTCAGAAATGCGACCGGAATGTCAAGAGTGCCTTCCAGGAGGGTTTCCTTTACAAAACCTGGAAGTAATTATCCAATGCCAAAGACCTTTAATCAGTAAGGAAATGACCATCAGAAACCTTAGGAACAGTGGCTCATATGTGAGGGAGCAACAACCTTGAGGAAACTCGGCTCTCTGTCACAGGGCTATATGGGTCAAAATTAAATTATTCTTCCATAGCCTTCTATTGACCGTATGTCTTTATTCTGTCTACACTCAGGCGGCTCTATTACGTCAAAGGTTTTCCCATATAAACCTGTTTCGTGTGTGTGTGTTTTTTTAATAGACACAAGCATTAGCTTCACCGTCCTGGCTACACCAGGGGTGCTTGGCCTACGGCGAGACCGCTTCGCTTACAAAGGCACTTCGAGTCCTCTCCTTCCGGGCTGGTAAACCATAGCCCGGCGAGTGCACCGCAGGCCAAGCGCCCTAGCCAGGAGTGTTTGGCCTGAGGCTCCTTTGGTCGTGGCGTAAAGGCCGAAGAAATTTTTCTTCTGCCGCGTCTTCAGTTTATTACGGAGACTATTTTTTCACCTTTTTCTTTGTATACTTCTTCATGACCTAGACCTAGACGATTTTTCTCTTTTTGAAGTACATTACTTTCGGGAGCCCGTGCTGCCATGAGGTACCCACCCAGCCGTGTTAAAAAAAAAAAAAGCCCTTCTGCAACCCGTCACCTGTGTCAGTGTTTTGCCGGATCCTAGGAAGTACTGTGTGGGGCGATGACGTCATCACCGGGAGATCGGTAACTTAATTTCTAAGAGCACATAGATATGTAAGATTTATGCATTGCTCATGACTTAATCTTTGATGCAACAAATGTTGTAGGTTACTGTTACCTATTTTTTTTTTTTATCTGGTAACTTTATCAATATAACAGAAAAAAGACTACTTTCACTGTCTTTAGACAATTTCTATTCAACTTAGAGTCAACCTTCGATTTTATTTCCAGCTACGGACCAGAGGCACGGAGCACTCGTTTACAATTGAAGACTTCAAAGATAGTGTCTCCACGGATAGAAGCGTTGGTGATTGGTAACGAAATACTCCAGTTTTTAAGTTAAGCCTGTCTTCGTTAGGTAAAATTCTGAACCCATGTATCATTTTGGTCATTAGCTTTTGTACTGATTCTAGTGAACTGATACACATTTTATAGTACGGAGACCAAAATTGTGCCACATAGTCAAGGATGGGTCTAACTCTCGCCAAATAGAGTTTAATGATTGCACCTGAACTTTTGTTTGTAACCGCTCTAGCAATAAATCCTAACCCCCTGTTAGCCTTATTCTTGGCACTAATGCACCGTTTCCTGGATTTCTGGTCTGGACTCACTAAACACCTCAAAATCTTTTTCAGATTCTGCGTTCTCTAATATGACGTTATCTAAGCTATACCTATTAGCTGGGTTGCAAAATCCTACGTTTAACACACTGAACTTTGAGATATTGAAGTCCATTTGCTATTTCTTTGATAATGCAATAAATTCATTAAGATCCTGCTGTAGTACCCCAGCATCTTCCCCGACTTAATATGGCGTCCTATCTTCGTGTCATCCACAAACTTATTAACATCACTAATAATCCCATTGTCCAATAAGTGACCCAAAAACCGAGCCCTGGGGAATTTTATAGTGATACTATCTCATTTGGATTTTGCACCTTTAATGGGGACCCGATGTTTTGTCACTAAACCATACTCTAATCCATTCAAACAATTTTCCTCCTCTGCCATGGCCTTCATACTACTTAGTAGTGTCTCGTGGGGTACCCTGTCGGACACTTTGCTAAAGTCAAGGCTTTTAACATCGTAACTATCAATGTTATCTGCCACCTTGTAGACATTAATGTAAAAAAAAATGAAAAATTAGCTACACACGACCAACTCTTGGTGAACCCATGCTGTAATTCACGAATCAGATTACACCTCGCTTAATGTTCCCTGATACTA
This sequence comes from Oratosquilla oratoria, assembly GCF_046742065.1. Taxonomy (NCBI): domain Eukaryota; kingdom Metazoa; phylum Arthropoda; class Malacostraca; order Stomatopoda; family Squillidae; genus Oratosquilla; species Oratosquilla oratoria. The sequence continues at coordinate 9,492,179 of NC_134781.1, read as the reverse complement.
TTTGCTATTAATGATTCAATCACTTTATCTAAACCCGACGTAAAATTGATTGGTCTGTAGTTGTGCATAGAAGATTTATCACCCTGGCCCCAAGAAATATGTGTGATTTTTTCGTGTTTTTTCGTGTGTGTTTTTTTTTTCAGTGAAGTTTTCCGGTTTTTTTTTTCATGTGACTTTTTTCTGTGATTTTTATCCCATCAACTTTTTTCCTGTAGCTTTTATCTGTATTTCTTTTTCGGTACTTTTTTGTATTCCCTCCTTTCAATTCTTTCGGCCAATTGTGAAACAGAAAAGCCTTTATTCTGGTGACCGTCAGACAATTCTTTTCCGATAAAGCCCAACATTCTTGAATTAGATCTAATCTCTCGTTACTTGGGAACAAAAATCCTTAATCCTCCCCTTCCACCCCCTCTCACCCTCCTTTGACATAGCTCCATTCACTCTACTATTCCAACGCTGCCTTCATTAGTTATGCAATCCAGGAGCCATCCATTGCCCCTGACTACATCCATTAAGACGCCCAAACTCATCCATCTGTACTCATCACATCCGTCCCTCTTTCCTCTTCCCCGTCTCCCCTCCCCGTCCCCTCTCCCTTCCTCATTCTCCTTCTTCCTTCTTCTTCCTTCCCGTCCCTCTCTCCATTAATTTCCTCTCTCTCCTCCCTCTCCTTCCTCCGTGTTTACCCTTTCCCGGCCCCCTTCCCTCCACTCGCTTTCTTTCCTTCTTCTCCTTCTTCTTCTTCTCCTTCCCCTTCCTCCTACTCTCTTTTCCCTTTCCCCTCTCCATTCCTCTTCCCTACA
>NC_134781.1:9483876-9486376 GCF_046742065.1 Oratosquilla oratoria | reverse complement strand
CTTATGAAAGTTCTGTGCTAAACAATATATTTAAAGAGTGCTTGAGCAGCTAAGAGAGAGAACTTACGCACGCACGCGCGAAAAAACACACACACACAAACACACACACACACACACACACACATGCATTTACATGGCTTGTTGGTATAATGATTAGCATCGAGGGGTTCCGTCAAGGCAGACCTAAGATCGAGCCTCTTTTAAGGTTTGAAATATTCATTAATAATGCAAAACGTTACTAACACCTTAAGAAAGTTGATGATGATCTGTGTGTGTGTGTGTGTGTGTGTGTGTGTGTGTGTGTGTGTGTGTGTGTGTGTGTGTGTGTGTGTGTGTGTGTGTGTGTGTGTGTGTGTGTGTGTGCAGTGAAATTACTAGGTCAATTAAACCCACTTGAACAAGAATATCATAGCTTACCCATACTTCTACCATTCTTCGTCTGTGGCTTTATTTTATGTTACATACAATCCCGTAAAATAGTTCTTTTTTCACGCGATTCCGCGAATGCACGACACAATCTTCGTAAAACAGTTTTCGTTTTACGCGATTGTGTGAACGCATGACATAATATACGTAAGATATATCTCGCTTTACGCGATTGTGCGAACGCATGATACAATCCGCGTAAGGAATTTCTCGTTTTGCGTGATTACACGACCGCATTACAAAATCCGCGTAAGGGATTTCCCGATTTACGCGAATGCACGAACGCATGATACAATCCGTATAAGGAACTTCCCTGATTTACGCGATTGGACAAACGCATCCAAATTCGCGTCTTCACACTATAAAACCTTTCTTGCAACATGTTCAGATGCATGTCTGCAACATCGATTGTCCCAAGCCACGCAAACAGAATAGCCATGTTGGCTATAAAGACGAGACAGAAGTGCTGCTAACAGACCTGCAAGGAACATGTTGCTAACATGTCAGCAGCAGCCAAAATGGCCAATGAGATCTGAACCCTCGCATTGACAGAAATGACAGGTACACTTTAGACAGATTTAACGCTGGTTTAATCAAATCACCTGACGGCAAATAAGTCTCAGTGGCGGCGGCGGCGGTGATTGTAAAGACGTGACTGGAGGGGAACTGACGAACAGGGCGAGGAGGTGCCAATAGCCACATTCCTCCTCCACAGGGGAGAAGGGGGAGGGGGAGGGGGGCAAGCGGATCCCAAGGGCGTCATCAGCGCCATCTACAAGAGGGCTGACGCTGTCATTTGTCAATGGGAAACAGAGGCAGCACCGAAGAGGACGAAGAAATTGAGCGGACGGAAGGCTCCATAAAAAAAAAAATAAAAAAAAAAAGTGAGATATCGGAGGAAAGAGGAGATGGGGCGTGAGGAGGAGGAGGAGGAGGAGGAGGAGGAGGACGAGGAGGAGGAGGAGGAGGAGGAGGAGGAGGAGGAGGAGGAGGAGGAGGAGGAGGAAGAAGAAGAAGAGGAGGAGATACAAAGTACATCCCCGAATCAGTGTGGTGAAAGATGGAAAGAGCGTATTGCCCATCATTAACACCACCAACACCACCACCAACACCACCACCACTAGGATGACCGAAAGAAGGAAGAAGAGGAAGAAAAGAGGAGGAAAGAAGTAGGAACGATGTGGGAGGAATAATGAAAGGGAATCAAGGAAGGAGGGAGATGAGCAAGGAAGGGAAAGGAAAAGAATGTGATTAAAAAAGAAAGAAATTGGAGAAGGCCAGAAGAAAGGAAGGGAAGAAAGAGATGGAAGAAGGAGAATAAAAGGAAGGAGAAGGGAGAAAATAGAAGGAGAAGGAAGGAAGAGGAAGGGTGGGAAAGGAAGGAGAAGAACTGAAGGAGGGACAGAAGGAGGAGGAAGGAAAAGAAGGAGGGATGGACAGAGGGGGGAAAAGAAGGAGGGAAAAGAGAAAGTGAAGGAAGGTAAGGAGAAGAGAAGAAAAAGGAGAAACGAAGGAGGGAGGTAGGGAGGAAGGTGGAGAAGAAGTTATAAAAGAGGAGGGAGGAAAAAGAGGAGGAGGAGTGGGAGAGTGGGAGGAGGAGGAGGAGGAGGAGGAGCAGGGAGAGAAAGAGAAGGAAGGGAAATAGGTGGAAAGAAAAAAAGGAGGGAGGAAGAGAGGGAGGGAAATGGTAGAAGAGAGGTAGGAGGAGGGTGAGAAGGAGTGAAAGAAAGAGGAGAAGAAAGGAGGACGAAGGGAGGAAGGCGAAGCAGAAGAAAATAGTGAGAAAGTCTGAGGGAGGAAGAAGAACAAAGGAAGAGGAGGAAGGAGGAGGAGGAAGGAGGAGGAAGGAGGAGGAGGAAGGAGGAGGAAGGAGGAGGAAGGAGGAGGAGGAAGGAGGAGGAGGAAGGAGATGGAAAGATTAAGAGTAAGGAAAGAAGAAGGAAGGAGGAGGAATGGAGAAAGATGGAAAGACGACGGTAAAGGGGGCAAGAGAAAACAAAAGGAAAAGGAAGAAAAGGAAAGAGAAGGAAGTAGGAGGTAGGAGAAGGAAGGAGGAGGAAGGGGAGGAAGGAGG
>NC_134781.1:9471376-9478876 GCF_046742065.1 Oratosquilla oratoria | reverse complement strand
AACCAAAAAATCTTTTAAATGAAATATAGTTATCCAAGTACCTGGAGTGATAGGGTATCAGAATATATATGGTTATGGGGGTCTATCTCCAAAATCCTAGGAGTTCGTGAACAAACAGACAGACAAACAAATGAAAGATAGTTATCCAAGTACCTTGGGTTATAAGGTTTCAGAATATATATGGTTATAGGGGTCTATCTGCAAAAACCTAGTTCATGAATAATCCCTAACCTAACCATACCCCACCTAACTTTAACCCTTCACCCTAACCAAAAAATTTTTTTTTAATAAAATATAGTTATCCAACTACCTGGAGTGATAGCGTATCAGAATATATATGGTTATGGGGGTCTACAAAACCCTAGGAGTTTGTAAACAAACAAACAAACAGGCAGACAAATAAAAGATAGTTATCCAAGTACCTTGGGTTATAAGATTTCAGAATATTATATGGTTATAGAGGTCTATCTGCAAAAACCTAAGAGGAGTTCGTGAATAATCCCTAACCAAACCATACCCCACCTAACTATAACCTTTAACCCTAACTAATGTATATATATATATATATATATATATATATATATATAAATATATATATATATATGTATATATATATATATATATATATATAGAGTATGTATATATATATTTATATATTTGGAAATTGAATAGTTATCCAAGTACATGGATTGATAGGGTATCAGAATATAAATGGTTATGGGGTCTATCTCCAAAACCCTAGGAGCAGTTCGTGAACAGACAGAGAGATAGAGGCTACTACTTTATTATAGTGTGTATATATATATATATATATATATATATATATATATATATATATATATATATATATATATATATATATATATATATACGCTTATATTCAATACATGTACATATACATACACTGTACAGTAACATATAACCATAAAGAGATAGTGATAGAAAGCAATTTTATCCAACAAAGAAGTGACCCGCAGCTGATGGTTCCAGTCCGGTCCAGTTTCCCTATTTACATATGCAGGACAGAATGACAGAGGGTTTTTTTTTTCAAAGACACAGAGACGGAAACATCGAAAACTGTCAAAGTTGATCATGTTGACTTTAGGAAGAAAACAAGAGGAACCAGGTCACCGACTCTTCGCCAAGAAGTTTCCTGTTGTTGTCCTTGTGAAGAACTCTTGAGACGGCGACCCCGAGTCCAAAAAAAAAGGGGGGGAGGGAAGTAGGGGGGGAAGGGGCAAAAGAGAGAGAGAGAGAGAGAGAGAGAGAGAGAGAGAGAGAGAGAGAGAGAGAGAGAGAGAGAGAGAGAGAGAGAGAGAGAGAGAGAGAGAGAGAGAGAGAGAGAGAGAGAGAGAGAGAGAGAGAGAGAGAGAGAGAGCGTAAAGGAGGGAGAGAGAGAGAGCGTAAAGGAGGGAGAGAGAGGGAGAAGGAAAAAGAAATGGAGGGAATGAGGAGAAAAATAAAGAGAGGAAGAGAAATAGAGAAAAAGAAATAGAGAGTAAGAGATATAAAGAAAGAGAAATAAAGATATAATAAAAAAGAGAAAATGAGAACTAGAGAGAGTAAAGGAGGGAGAGAGTAAAGGAGGGAGAGAGAGAGAGAGGCGGGAAGAGAGGAAAGAAGGACGGGAGGGAAGGAGAGAGGGAGAGGAATAGAGAGAGGAAAAGAGAAAGAGAAATAGAGAGTAAGAGAAATAGAGAAAGAAATAAAGAAAAATAAAAAGAGAAAATATGAACGAGAGAAAGAGAGAGAGAGAGAGAGAGAGAGAGAGAGAGAGAGAGAGAGAGAGAGAGAGAGAGAGAGAGAGAGAGAGAGAGAGAGAGAGAGAGGAAGGGGGAGAAGGAGAGAAATAGAGAGAGGAACAGAAATAGAAAAAGAAGAAAAATAGAGAGAGAAAGAGAAATAGTGAAAGAAATAAAGAAGAAAAAACAGAAACAGAGAAATAAAAAGAGAAAGAAAGAAATAGAGAAAGATACAAGGCAATTAAACATGTCACCACAAGAACAGGTAGCGGAAAAGAATGTTAAAAGAGTAGAATCAAGGAATAAGAGGCTTGGCGCGCATACGCCTCAACGTTAATACATAAACGTTTCATAATGAGTGTAACTGTGGGATGGAGTGCCTACGTCTGGTGACCTCCCCATGCAACAGACGAAACCTGTTGCATATATTATATATACATATATATGCATATATATATATATACTGTATATATATATATATATATATATATATATATATATATATATATTATACATATCTATGCATATATATATATATATATATATACATATATATGCATATATTATACATATCTATGCATATATATATATATATATATATATATATATATATATATATACACATATATATATATACACACATATATATATACATATATATGCATATATATACATATATATGCATATACATATATATATATGCATATATATACATATATATGCATATATATATATACATATATATGCATATATATATACATATATATATATATTTATATATGCATATATATATACATATACATATATGCATATATATATATATAATATATGTGCATACATATAATATATATATATGCATATACATATATAAATGTATATATATATATATGTATATATATATATGCATATATATATACATAGACACATATATATATATACATATATATGCATATATATATATATATACATATATATGCATATATATGTATATATATATGCATATATATATACATATATGCATATATATGTATATATATACACACATATATATATACATATATATGCATATATATATACATATATATGCATATATATATACATATTATATATGCATATATATATATACATATATATGCATATTATATATATACATATATATATGCTTATATATATACACATATATATACATATACATATATGCATATATATATATATATATATATATATATATATATATATATATACACAACACATACCGTATACACGTATGAGAGAGTGGGTGGTGGGAGAAAATCGAAGATGGTCAAGGAATTGGTTTTGTGGTGAGTTGAAACGCCTGCTTGTTGTCTTGACTCTATGTCCCTCCTTGTGTAGCCAATGCTTGCCCAACGACGCAAGCCTCGCCCCCACGCTACGCAAGCCGGGTCACGTGGTTGCTACTTTGGGAGATGATTGGCCGAGACGCCCAGTGACCCAAGCTGGGCAACGTGGGTTGCCCGGGTCGGAGGTGCATCAATATATTCAGTACACTCCGGAGACCACGCATGCGAGTCGCACACCACGAAAGCAGCACATTCACTTCTACAAACAAGGTAACCCGTCCCCATTGTTCCCAAATAATTAATCTGTAAGCTCCACCACAAACACAAATAGTCGACAATAAAGTAAGACACAGAGCCCGTGTGTTTGTATTTAGTCCCACCCTCGGCCACACTTTACTAGTTTAACGTTACGACCAACATGGTCTTTTTAAACAAAGACATTTAGTTCACCATTGATACAGAGAAGGAGGGCGAGCAACTATCCCTCGACACGATAATCCGCAGAGCAGGTAAAAAAGTGAAGTTTGCAGTATAAATTTTTCAGGTTTGTAGCAGTATATACTTAGATGACCTTAATTACATTACAAAAGTTTCAGAGAACTACAATGCCCTAGTGGCCTATAATTAAAGTGTCGTTTATCAAATCCTATTTAAAGATGTCCTGGTTCTTTAGAGAGTCGAGGTTTAGATAAACGCCGACTTGTAGTCGAAACACCTTATTGTAGTCGAAACATATATATGTGTGTGTGTGTGTGTGTGTGTGTGTGTGTGTGTGTGTGTGTGTGTGTGTGTGTGTGTGTGTGTGTGTGTGTGTGTGTGTGGTAGGGTGGGTGGGGGTGGGTGGGTGTGGGTTGGTGTGTAGGTGGTTGGTTGGGTGTGTGTGGTTGTGCGTGGGTAGGTGGGTGTGGGTGTATGTGTATGTGTGTGGGTGTGTGGGTGTGGATGTATTTGTGTGTGTATACACATATAAATGTATACGTATTTATGTAATGTATAAACACTGAAGAGAGTTTATCTTTCCTGGTGGTTAATCCTCCGTATGTATGTATGTGTACGAGTATACTGTATATATATGTGTATGTATATATAAGAACATTTGTTCGTAATCAGATACCTTACTTCATGAGTCTATTCTTAATTTATTGAGACAAAATTGTACGAGTTTTCTCTATATGTCATCAGTTGATTAGTTTTTGAGAAAATAAAACTTGAAGGTGAAAACAGTGATATTCTCATCTACATGGAGTCCCGGTTGCCATGGCAGTTTCCGCCAAAAATGTAAACACTCAGCCATGATTAGGTTAACTAGGTTGAATGCTGTTAGGTTAGATTAAGTAACCCACGTTTAGCTTACGTGAATCATTTTACGTTTTGGTTAGGTTAGGTTAAATTGGTTCAGATTTAAGTGACATGTAGGTAAGTTAGGTTAGGTTTAAGTAACATGTGATTAATTTAGGTTAAGTAACATATTGTTAGGTTAGGTTAGGTTATGTACACTTTGGTTAAGTAGCCAACGGTAAAGTTAAGTTAAGCTACGTTAGCTTAGGGTCTATTATGTCAGATTATTTCAGAAATATATCAAATAATGCCTGATTGATCTGAGTGTTACTAATAACCAGAACTTCTATCTTTAGGGATAATATCATACCAGAGTCGGGTCACACAAGTGATAAAAGAGCGATCTTAAAAGCGAAGCAGAAAAGAGGTTTAGTAGAATTTAAAGTTGATCATCGTTCATTCATAAGTAGAGAGGAGTCTCCAGTCACAAAATAATGACGAGTGACTCTGGTCTCTAGGGAAGTCAATAAAATTGCTAAAGAATTGATTGTATGAAAAATGCAGACAATACACCATACACGGAAATAATGACTGGGAATTAAAGACGAAAAAACATACATATATATATATATATATATGGAAATTGGTATGTTATAACACATTTGTAAATGTTCACTATAAACCCACTATCGGAGAAATAATATCGGAAGTACAGGAAAGCTGTATATTTCGACTACTATCTGTACTCCTCTTTAGCAGAATAGTTACAAGAAGTTAAAGTACAAGTATATATGAGGTAGTGAGGGGCACAGAAAAGGGATGGGGAAAGTGGGGGGACTCAGGTTACATGCCCTTGATATGGTTGGGTCAAGGAAGGACAGTTGGTGGTATTTTTCCGACCGTTCTTGACATAAATTTGTTGACTGCTAACTTCGTAATACAATCTGGGGGCCACTGTCCTTTTGAGGTATTGAAGTTAGGATAATGTTTTATTAAAGAAGATTTTACAAATTTCCTCCCCTAGAGTGTTTAGCCAGTAACAAGGCTTAGTATAAAACTTAGAACTTTCATAAGACTCATCGGATTAATTCTTATCCTATAAGATAGTACATCCCAATAGCTACTGAGGAAGGGTCCAGAACCCGAAATCGCGATCTAGCTAATATGACTACATACAGCCAAGTCATAAATTTCCTTTCTAAGGAACATAAATCTATAATAAGGTATAAGGTATATCACTCTTAATGATATATGCATTAGAGAAAAACTCCTGCCCAAATACACTGATATATATTACAAAGGATTACAAAGGCGGAGCATGCCGACAGGAGACCTTTTGGTCCATATCTAGGTCGGATGCGAAAAAAATCATAATAATAAAATAATAAATAAAAACTATAATAATGTAAATAACAAATAAAATACATAAATAAATGCATAGGTATAGTTAAATAATAAACAGGTAAATAGTAAATAATAATAAATTAACATATAACTAATAATAAATTAAATCAGACAGACAAATGATAACAAAACAAAAACAAATATAAAATAAATTATGATCATTACAGCATCTTGCTTAGGTGTTTATCTAAATGATTCTTAAAGCTTCGAACTGAACTACATTGTACTACCTGTGCAGGAAGTTTATTCCATTAATTAACTACACGGTTGGCAAAGTTGTTTCTACCTACTTCCAAATTGAATCTATTTCCGGACAGTTTGAGACCATTGTTTCTTGTCTGATTCTCATTCAATGTGAAAATTTTGTCACTTTTGATGTTGTCAATTCCCTTTAGAATTTTAAAGACCTGTATCAAGTCACCTCTGAGTCTACGCTTTTTTAAGGAAAACAGATTCATATATTTTAGTCGATTTTCGCATGATTTATTTTTGATATTTGGAATCAGTTTTGTGGCTCGCCGTTGTACTTTTTGCAGTCTGTCAATGTCTTTAATGAGATTCGGTGACCATACGGAAACAGCATATTCCAAATGTGGACGAACTAAAGATTTATATAGCTTGTTAATGAGTGATGGACTTTTGAAATCAAAAGATCGCGCAATCAGTACTAGAATCTTATTTGCTTTCTCTGTATACACACATATACACACACATATATATATATATATATATATTATATATATTATATATATATACATATGCATATATATATGTATAAATACATACATATATATGCATATGCATATATATTCTGTACATACATGTGTATATATACTGTATATATATATATTATATATATATATATATATATATATATATATATATATATATATATATATGTTACTAACTCTGTTACTAACTCTGTTACTAACTCAATCCCTCCTCTCATCCTGCCACAAGTGCAGTGTCGTCAGCAAACAACAACTGTCTTATCTCCCGTTTGTCTCCATTTTCTTTATCCAATCTCCAATCCCCGAACCATTAACCTTGCGTATACCTCTCGCACCACCCTATCCATGTATAAATTGAACAGCTAAGGCGACATAACACACCCCACATTTACCTCAAACCACTCACTCTCTCCATTTCTGATTCTAACACAAGTCATGACTGTTCTGAATAGCTTTCCTCCTATTCCATATATCTGCTATAACTCCCACAATGCCTTCCTATCTGATGTCATGAGCCTTTACCAAATTTATGAAGGACAAAAAAACATCCTTACGTTTTCCTAAAGCTTTCTCACATATCTGTCTTACCAGAAAAATCTTATCCACGCAACTCCTACCTGTCCTAAACCCACACTGTTCCTCACCAATTACTCCCTCTGCTCCTCTCCCAACTACACTTAACAAACTGATCCCTCTGAAACTACTACACTTACACTAGTTCCCTTATATATATATATATATATATATATATATATATATATATATATGTATATATATATGTGTGTATATATATACATATACATATATATATGTGTATATATATATATATATATATACATGTACACTAAATGGTTCCCAGTGATCAATCAATATCTTTTTCAACCACAAATCACTTTTAATTCCATGCCATCGCAGTTGAGACTGAAGAATCGCTCGATGGAGGCATCCGTTGGAAATTGAAACGTGGACGAGCCGAGGATTCGAACTCAGCTAACCCGTAACAAAGTTACAGTAACTTAAACT
>NC_134781.1:9461376-9463876 GCF_046742065.1 Oratosquilla oratoria | reverse complement strand
TGTGCAAAGAAATCACAAAACACACGTGATAAAATATTTTTGCAGAAACCACCGGGAAATTGAAAAAACAGATACCGAACGTTTTCGTCTATTTAGACATTTTCAAAGGTACAAAAAAGCAATACAGAAAGAAACAATAAATACATAAGAAGACAAGGATACTCGGAGAGGTCCCATGTTACATTTTATCACACACAATTTTGTCAATAATAAAATTGTCCAATTTAAATAAACCCAAACTCAAGTTCATGTTATTTCCAAAATTTATTTTTATAAAACAAGATTCAATAATATTCCTTTCTATAATATCATTACAAGAAGTAATTATTTTAGAATTTCCCCAGTCAATATTATGACCATAATCCCTTTGGTGGACAAATAATCCACTGGACACTTGCCCCGTTCTAATACTATATTTATGTTGGCCTATTCTTTTTTCTAAGCCTTTGCCTGTTTGGCCTATATAAATAAAATCACAATTTTTACATGGTATATTATAAATACATCCTTCTTTACTTCTTGGGGAATTTTTAATTAACAGACTCTTAATGTTGTTATTATTTCTGAATACTATCTGGATACCAAATTTTTCAAAAATGCTAGGAAGATGGATTAAATTTTCGTGGTACGGAATTGTTAGCATATTTTTATAATTAAATGGTTTGACCTGCGACGTATTAAGAAAACATTTCCTAGCTTTGATTTTTGTATTATCAATAAGATGTTTTGGATATTTTAAATTTTCTCCAATGTCATAGATGAATTGTATTTCTTGATCCAAGAACTCAGGGGAACAAATTCTATAAGCTCTCAGGAACATTGAAGAAAAAACTGACAGCTTGGATTTTTGACTGTGATACGAGTAAAAATGAATGTACGAGAGGACATTGGTCGGCTTCCTGTAAACGTCAAATTTAAAGTATCTTCCACATCGGTAAATATTTACATCTAAAAATGGTAACATATTATTTTCTTCAACCTCTACTGTGAATTTAATGGAATGCACCAAATTATTTAAATCTGACAAAAAAGTATCCAAATATTGATCATTAGGCCAAATGCATAATATGTCGTCAACATACCTGTACCAAACTGCATTAATTGGAAGAATGTTTGGTAATAACTCTCTTTCAAAAAACTCCATATACAAATTGCTAAGAATTGGAGACAGACAGTTCCCCATGGAAATAACATGAACTTGAGTTTGGGTTTATTTAAATTGGACAATTTTATTATTGACAAAATTGTGTGTGATAAAATGTAACATGGGACCTCTCCGAGTATCCTTGTCTTCTTATGTATTTATTGTTTCTTTCTGTATTGCTTTTTTGTACCTTTGAAAATGTCTAAATAGACGAAAACGTTCGGTATCTGTTTTTTCAATTTCCCGGTGGTTTCTGCAAAAATATATATATTAATGTATATATATATACATATATTTATTGTATATATATATACATATATATATATATATATATATATATATATTACAAAAGCATTATGTCCACCCATTATAGAGCCGACGAGGACGCACTTAGAAAAAACATTCACAGAGACGTGAAACCTACCAACGACAAAACAGATCTGGTCATTTTCTACAAAAAAAAAAATAAATAAATAAATAAAGACATCCCAACTCCTTATAAAGAACAACCCCTGCCAGATGACCCCGGAAATTCAAGGTAGTCATCTCGTGTATGAATACACCTGCAATGAAACGTACATAGGGATGACTACGACGAAGCTCATGAGGCGCCTTACACTTCACCTCTCCAACGGAGCTCTCAGACGACACCACGAAGACGTACATCAGACCACACTGACAAGGAAGAACTTGTAGGAGGACATTACTATCCTACAGACAGAAACCAACCACACAAGCCTTCATATCCTGGAAGCCTTATACATAACAGATAAAAACCCTACCATGAACAGACTCCGGACCCATCTACTATCACCATATCCAAAGAAGTTGAGCTCAGTTATAGGTCCACGGCCGATTGGCCAGTGGGTGGCGCTATGCGTTCTGCCTCCTGATTAGTTGACCGAGTCAGCACTCAAGTGTTTGTGATCCGCGTATTGTGTATAAATACTCGACCATCGCACATTGTACTCATTAGTGCTGAAGATGCCTAACTGTTAGGCGAAAAGCTCTGTATTAAATCAAGAAGATATTTACAAAGGATTACAAAGGCAGAGCATGCCGACAGGAGACCTTTTGGTCCATATCTAGGTCGGATGCGAAAAAAAATTCATAATGATAATAAAATAATAAATAAAAACTATAATAATGTAAATAACAAATAAAATACATAAATAAATGCATAGGTATAGTTAAATAATAAACAAACAGGTAAATAGTAAACAATAATAAATTGACATATAACTAATAATAAATGAAAATCAGACAGACAAATGATAACAAAACAAAAACAAATAATATAAAATAAATTATAATCATTACAGCATCTTGCTTAGGTGTTTATCTAAATGATTTTTA
>NC_134781.1:9456376-9458876 GCF_046742065.1 Oratosquilla oratoria | reverse complement strand
GTGTATCTGTACCGGTATATACTTATATATACACACACATACATGCATACATACATACATATATACATATACCAATGGTTATTTCCACCTTACAAGAGAGGTAGCCAAAAAGCAAAGGCATAAAATCAACTCGCACCCATTACACCCATCATACTCCACTCTCATTCACCCCCTCCCTCCCTCAAATCTTGTCTCTTGGATGACGGGTCATCCCTCCATCTCGCCCACTGTCCTGTGTCAGAAGTAGTGTAGCAAGACACAGCACATCCACATCAAGGTCGCTTCATTTAATCTGAGAACCTCCTCTCTATGCCCCCTCATGCAGAAAAAGAGAAAAACTGGGAGAAATCACTTCCGGCTGCGTCAAAATATCATTTACACATACTCTCTCACCCCCATCCCCCATCCACTCCCTTCCAAGCGTTGCAGCATCATCCATACACAACTATTCTCCATTCACCCCTATCTTCTGTCTTCTCCCTTCCTTTCTCAAACGATATTCCCCTTTCCCAATGCCCCTTTTACCCCATCCATCCATCTCATCCTTGGTCGCCCCCTCACATTCACTCCTTCCACCTCTGCTTTCCACACCTCTTTTACTTATCTTTCTTCGCTCATTATTTCCATGTGTCCAAAGCATCCCAATACTCTTTCATCAACCCTATCTCCCAACTCCCTTTTCACCCCTGCTCTCCTCCTCATCTCGTTTTTCATTCTATCCAACCTAGTAACCCCTATCATACTGCTCAGGCACATCATCTCAACTCCTCCTCTCTTCCTCTCTTATGTTCCATGTTTTTGCCCTATACATTGCTGTCGGCTCAATAACTCCTTCATACAATCTCCTCTTAGCATCCACTCCCAAATGTCTATATTTCGTTACACTTTTTAATTCACCAAGGCATTTACTTGCTTCTCTCAATCTGCATTCCTCTTCCACTTCCACTCCTACCTTTCCCGCCACATTCGCACCCAAGTATCTAAAACTATCCTCTTCTTCCAGTCCCTCTCCCTTAATATTCACTTCCAAATTGCTGCCATCCTCTCCCCTTGTACATCTCATCACCTTTGGCCCACTTTTATCTTCAACTTCTTTCGCACACCTTCCCAAGCTCTGTCACTAACTTCCTCAATCCCTCCTCTGATCCTGCCACAAGCGCAGTGTCGTCAGTAAACAACAAATACCTTATCTCCCACTTTTCTCCATCTTTAATCATCTCCAATCCCTGCCCATTACCCTTGCGTTTACACACACATTATATATATATATATGTATATATATATATATATATATATATTTATATATATATAATATATATATATATATATCAGCTGTTGCTGGAAACGTCTCTTCCCTGTAGTCGTGAGGCAGCTGTAAATCCCACAACCAGATGGCAGTGGATGCTGGACTTCCTAAACCTGATAACAAGAGAGTCTAAGTTCGGAAACTCTGTGTGGAGCTGAGAACATACCTCAGTGTCATCGGTTTTCTCCTTTTTTTTTAATATTCACAACCCAGGAAAAGGCTGCCGTCAGGCGATTTTATTTAGGTCCCAAAGAACCCGTTTGTGTTTCCGTCATCCATCACAGGACGACGATATACTTTATCTTATGGCAACACCTAGCTTCTTTTTTTTTTTTTTTAGATAAGGGTCGGGGCGTGGCTTGATTGGGATCTTAGAGTGCCTGGGGAATCCGTTCATCTCGTGGGCCTGGCTCTTATGGATGCCTGACGATTCGATTCAGCGTTGAAGTGCTCCCCAGGAGGCTACACAACAACACATAAATACAGGATACACGTTGAGAGCTCCTGCCTTTAAATGCTGAAGACCTCTTGTGTAGAAACTACAAACATTACTAGACAATTTTGTTCACCTTAGAAGACACGAAACTAACATCGATGTGTTGATATTATTATTATTATTATTATTATTATTATCATTATTATTATTATTATTATCATTATCATTTTTTTTTTTTTTTCTTTTTTTAAGGACGAGACTAGAATTCTTGAACTAAGGATTTATGGAAGAAGGGCGCGCGCGTCCTTCAGCAAAATCTGAAAAGTTTCGAAAGGGATACTCAACAAGGAAAAGTAATAAAATTCAAAAAGCGAGGAAGCGGAAAATAACACTCGAAAGACGCTCGACCAGCTCTCCTGAAGAAAAAAAGGTGAATGCTGAAACCCCTAGAGCTGCCCGCGTCATTCTCAAAAGAATGAAGGACAAAAAATGTATATAAATAAATTAAATAAATAAATAGATTCAATAAATAAATAAATAAATAAAAATAAAATGTGATCAATTAAAGTTTGCCCTTTTTTTTTTTTTTTTTGTATTTTCTTAAAAAAATCGGTTTGAGGACTCGAACTCGACCCAGCGCCATACGAAGCGAGTTCGATATCAATCAGCTGATCAGCTCGCCAAAAATTACAGAAATAGAATAATGAGAAGACGACAGACGAGGAAAAATGGAAACGGAATCTTTGGGAAAACAATTT
>NC_134781.1:9438876-9446376 GCF_046742065.1 Oratosquilla oratoria | reverse complement strand
GAGAAAAAGAAAGAAAGAGAGAGAGAGAGAGAGAGAGAGAGAGAGAGAGAGAGAGAGAGAGAGAGAGAGAAAAGAGAGAGAGGGGGGTGGGGGAAGAGAGACAGAGGGAGAGACACAGAAAGAGAGACAGAGAGACAGACAGACAGACAGACAAAGAGACAGACAGACAGACAAAGAGACAGACAGACACAGACAAAGAGACAGAGAAAGAGGCAGGAAAAGAAGTAGAGAAATGGACAGAGAAAGAGACAGAGAAAAAGACAGAGACAAAGACAGACAAAGAGACAGAGAGATAAATAAAGAGAAAGAGACAAAGAAAGAGAGATAAAGAGACAGAAAGATAAAGAGAGAGAGAGAGAGAAATAAAAAAAGGAAGAGGGATAAAGAAAGGTAGAGAAAGATATGAGGAGAGACAATGAAAGATAAAGAAAGACAGAGAGAGAGAGAGAGAGAGAGAGAGAGAGAGAGAGAGAGAGAGAGAGAGAGAGAGAGAGAGAGAGAAGAGAGACAGACAGACAGACAAAGAGACAGACAGACAGACAAAGAGACAGACAGACAGACAAAGAGACAGAAAAAGAAGCAGAGAAATGGACAGAGAAAGAGACAGAGAAAAAGACAGAAAGAGACAAAGACAGAAAGAGACAAAGACAGACAAAGAGACAGAGATAAATAGAGAGAAAGAGACAAAGAAAGAGAGATAAAGAGACAGAAATAAAGATAAAGAGAGAGACAGAAAGAAATAAAAAAAGGAAGAGGGATAAAGAAAGTTAGAGAAAGATAAGGGGAGAGACAATGAAAGATAAAGAAAGACAGAGAGAGAGAGAAAGAGAGACAGACAGACAGACAGACAGACAGACAGACAGACAAAGAGACAGAGAGACAGAAAAAGAAGCAGAGAAATGGACAGAGAAAGAGACAGAGAAAAAGACAGAGACAAAGACAGACAAAGAGACAGAGAGATAAATAAAGAGAAAGAGACAAAGAAAGAGATAAAGAGACATAGAAATAAAGATAAAGAGAGAGACAGAAAGAGAGATAAAGAAAGGAAGAGGGATAAAGAAAGTCAGAGAAAGATAAGGGGAGAGACAATGAAAGATAAAGAGAGAAAGACAGACAAAGAGAGAGAGAGAGAGAGAGAGAGAGAGAGAGAGAGAGAGAGAGAGAGAGAGAGAGAGAGAGAGAGAGAGAGAGAGAGAGAGAGAGAGAGAGAGAGAGAGAGAGAGAGAGAGAGAGAGGGACAGAGAGAGACAAAGACAGTGACAGAGAGAGACAAAGACAGTGACAGAGAGAGAGAGAGAGAGAGAGAGAGAGAGAGAGAGAGAGAGAGAGAGAGAGAGAGAGAGAGAGAGAGAGAGAGAGAGAGAGAGAGAGAGAGAGAGAGAGAGGGGGGGCGTGCCTCAAAACAATAGCAAATGTAAATCGGTGTGGTTCAAGTCAGTCGAACATACATGATTACGCCCCCCACCCACCCACGCCGACTTTCTCAACTGTCTCCCCACATCTCCCTCCCCAACACAAAACCCCCCAAAGTTATTCTTCCTTCCCTCCCTCTCTCCCAATTCCGTTTCCTCTCTCTCTCTCTCTCCCCATCACCCATCACAGCCCCTCCTCCCCAGTAACACCCACAGATCGATATATATTTTATCAATTGTATCTACTGTATAATGTTGCACATCTGTCATTTACGTATGTAGATACACATAGACAAATCTGCATAGATAGAAGAGAGAGAGAGAGAGAGAGAGAGAGAGAGAGAGAGAGAGAGAGAGAGAAGAGAGAGAGAGAGAGAGAGAGAGAGAGAGAGATATCACCAACATAATTTAATGGTACTTGCAATCCAAAAGCATACTTTTTTTATCTGAGCAGTGTTGGTTGAATTTACCACTACATATATACGTTTTTGGCAGCATCGCTGTTGTTGTTTAGCTATTATTTTTATTACTATTATTATAATTGTTGTCACCAATATTACTGAATATCATGTTATTTATTATTTACATATTCATACATATATTCATTTATTTTTTATTAATTTTTATAAACGCCATCTAACAGTTAACTAGGACCTAGGAAAATTTAACAATTAACACCTGGGAAAAAGCTTGAAATATTTCTGTTATTTATTGATTCACTTATTTGTTTACTAATTTATTTACCTTTTCTTTATTTGTGGCCACACATTTTTGCATAAAATCAAAATGTGGTAAAATTTGCAAAATGTAGCAGAAAAGTGAAAACTTTCAAGAAATAGCATAGGCCTATTTATCAATGTTGCTACAGAGAAGTGTATATTACCATGACCGCAAGAATTTTTCACGGTAAATTTTTAGAAGTAGACACCACGCGATGTAGCAATAGAAAATTAACAAATAAATTGGTAAATTATAATAAATCAACGTTATTCTTGGCGGAAATCAGTAACAGAAAAAGTTGCTAAAATCTATAAACAAACCAACATAGCCGCTTTGACTACTTGAGACGCCATCTTTATTTTGGTAAAGGTGGAGATCGAAAAAATTAAAGTATGATAAATCCGTCTATTCTAACCTAACCTAACCTAACCTTACCTTACCTTACCTTACCTTACCTTACCTTACCTTACCTTACCTTACCTTACCTTACCTTACCTTACCTTACCTAACCTAACCTAACCTACCTACCTAACTTAACCTGCATTTAGTAAAGCGCTACATGTAATTCTCGAGGTCACCAGGTTTTCGTCGTCGTCTGTGACCTCCGAATTTATCAACTTCGTTCGTTTCTGCATAGCTTTTAGCAACGTTTTCTGATACTGATTTCCTCCAAGAAAAATAAAATATCTATTACATTGATGTATATAATTTACAAAGTTAATATTTAATTTTCTAATGCTATACCGCGTAGATGTGCACTTCTATGAAAAAATACCTTTTTTCAATCATTTTATTTAAAAAAAAATGCTTAAAGTGTTTTCATGTCACTGGCGATCAATAGCCCGGAGCATTAAATACTTTTATGCATTTGTTGTAAATTATAAAAGAATACTACCAGTATTTACGATCACAAGTATTGTCTTTATTTATTCATTGGCAAAATTATGTGAACTATGACAAAATATGCAATAGCAGAAAACACTTTTGGCAACAATTTGTTAACGTTAAAAGGTTTTATGCCTGCTATATGACGGCTTTAGTTATGGCGCCTAGGGGCAAATTAAAACTTTATAAATTCAATTGCTTCACTTACCTTTTTTCTACTATAATGATTCTTGAATTGCACTCACTCCACACTGTTTCACTATTTACATTTTATAAATTACCAAAAGAATCAGTAATGTGGTACAAAACTATATATTAAATATTTACAAAAACACACTTGTATAAACATTGGAACGGATGCTCGGAGCACGAAAGAAGCAGCCACCCCATAAACGATCGTATATGAATGAATACTATCGTGCAAAAATTCAAACTTTTAGTATACAAACGAAATTCTAAATAACTTTTTTCTTTATCCTCATGTGAAAAATCCCACCATAAACGTACTTAGAAACTTGACAGATATCTCTTATGTATGCGGAATTTTATGAAAAAAAAAGTTTCAAGTAAGGAACAAGATCATAAATTATGCAAAAGAAAGGAAAAACTTGTCCTTTCGTACTGTGATTCTCAACGCGCGAATGAGATGTGTGCAGCCACTAGATGGCTCTCGTATACAAGACGAAGACGATCTGTGCTCGTAAATTGACAGGACATAAACAGGAGGGAAATAAGTTTCTGTCTACTTAATTACGCTTACGAGTATATAAATGTAGACAAAGATCCTGTGTAGAAGATGGTGTGGATTATACAGTACGTGCATACAAACGAACACCACGCACACGTAGTCATACACGTACACACACACACACACACACACACACAACACACGACTCATGGTGCAATGGTAGAGTTTCCGGCTGCCACTACAGCAGTCCGGGCTCGAATCCCGTCCAGGGCTGAAATAATTTCAGTAACGCTGCGCTGCAGGTTGTTACTCCAACACTCGTGGGTGGGGAGTTTTGTGTGTGTGTGTGTGTGTGTGTGTGTGTGTGTGTGTGTGTGTGTATTCACTTGGTCTTTGGATCACGTGTTGGACTCGTGATCGACAGCTATTTCCCTCCTGGAAGAGAGCTCAGAGCTCGTAGGTCCGATCTATGGGTAATGCTATGACCTTGCACACACACACACACCCCCAACTCCCCGCCCACGAGAATTGGAGTAACACCCCTCAGCGCTGCGATACTGATATTATTTCAGCCCAGGGCGAGAGTCGAACCCGGACCTCCGTAGTGGCAGGCCAGAGCTCTAACCACAGCGCCATGTGTGTGTGTGTGTGTGTGTGTGTGTGTGTGTGTGTGTGTGTGTGTGTGTGTGTGTGTGTGTGTGTGTTCATTTGGTCTTTGGATCACGTGTTGGACTCGTGATCGACAGCTATTTCCCTCCTGGAAGAGAGCTCAGAGCTCGTAGGTCCGATCTATGGGTAATGCTATGACCTTGCACACACACACACCCCCAACTCCCCGCCCACGAGAGTTGGAGTAACACCCCTCAGCGCTGCGATACTGATATTATTTCAGCCCCGGGCGAGGATCGAACCCGGACCTCCGAACAGCTCTAACCACAGCGCCATGAGAGTGTGTGTGTGTGTGTGTGTGTGGTGTGTGTGTGTGTGTGTGTGTGTGTGTGTGTGTGTGTGTGTGTGTGTGTGTGTGTGTGTGTGTGTGTGTGTGTGTGTGTGTGTGTGTGTGTGTGTGTGTGTGTGTGTGTGTGTGTGTGTGTGTGTGTGTGGTCACAGTATTACCCATAGATCGGTCATATATGAGCTCTGAGCTCAATTCCGATAGAGTAATAGGTGTCGATCACGAGTTCAACACATGATCCAAGATATAGTGAATCACACACACACACGCACATACATACACACACACACACACACACACACACACTCGTGGCGCAGTTGGTAGAGTTCCCGGTTGCCACTACGGCGGTCTGGGTTCGAATCCCGCCTAGGGCTGAAATAATTTCAGTGTCGCTGCGCTGCGAGTTGTTACTCCAACTCTCTCTCGTGGGCGGGGAGTTGGTGGTGTGTGTGCATGTAAGGTCACAGCATTACCCATAGATCGGTCATATATGAGCTCTGAGCTCTCTTCCGGGAGGGTAAATAGCTGTCGATCACGAGTACAGCACGTGATCCAAGACCATGGTGGTGAAACCCATACACATACACACACAATATAGGTGAAAAAAATAAAAATGGCAATATTGGTACTTATTATGCAAAACTCACAAAAGTTAAAAGAAACATCAAAATGGAAACAGAAAAAAATAATAGATGAAAAATGAATAAATAGAGAAATAAGTAAATAAATGAATGAATAAATAATTATATATATATATATTATATATATATATACACATATACCCTGTATGTTAATATATACTAGTATATATATATATATATATATATATATATATATATGCATATGTATATGTATATGTGTATATATATATATATATATATATATATATATATACATATATATATATATATATATATATATATATATATATATATATATATACATGGGCACTTTTATGTGCCCTGAATTTCCTTTCAAAGTTAATTAAATCTACAAAAACCTTACGACATTCTTGAATCTCCTATTTAACATGCAACTCTCAATTAGAAAAAATATTGCTCTTCAAGAAATCTGGTTTCTTCCAAAAGTTTGATATTTTGATTGAATCAAATGATCTTAGGAAAAAAAAAAAATCTTCCCCAGTTCTCTTCGCTAATAAGTAAATGCAAGGGCAGGGTCCATAGCAAAGTTCGTTTTAGGTGAAGTCCGTAATAAGTAGAGAACATTATAGGCGGAGTCTGTAATAGGCGAAGTCCATAATAAGCGGATCCCGTAATCAGCAGAGTCCGTAATAGGCGGAGTCCGTTATAGGCGAAGTCCATTATAGGGGGGAGTTCTTAATAAATGGAGCCCGTAATAAGTGGAATCCATAGTAAGTGGAGTCCGTAATTGGCGGAGTCCGTTATAATCGGAGTCCGTAATAAGTGGAGTCCATAATAAGCGGAGTCCGTAATAAGTGGAGTCCGTTATAGGCGAAGTCCTTAATAGTGGTCTGTGATATTGGAGTTAGAGGACACAAGTTTACTCATACATTAATAGTCTCGTCTTTTACTCATATGAATGAACGCAAAGTTATTTGTATTTTCATTCATCGAGTTGTATTCACCTGTAGTGGTTGTATTCACCTATTCGTATTCACCTTGCTGTATTCACCTATTTGTTCTTCAGCTTGTTTATCTATTTATGAATATATTCACCTTGTTATACTTACTTGTATTCATTTCTTTATACATTTATTACATTCACCTAGAATACTTGTATTAACCTGTTTGCCTTCTTGTTTTATGCTAGTTGCATGCCCCTCGTTATATGTACTAAGCTGTATTTACCTATTTGTATTCATCTCCTATTCACTAAGAAGTCACCAGTTGTTAACTAATGGAATGAGATCCTGAAGTCAGTCCGAGGACCAAGTGTCTGCCCCTCGAGGTTGCACTTCCGAATGAAGATGAAGCTCTTTGACATCTGTCTCGTAGGGTCACGATGTCGCTGTTGCCTGTCAGGGGAGTCTATAAGAAAGAGGATACCATGTCACTGACACTCCCGTGATATGAGATGAGCACATTGTCTCTACTCAATACATAATCCTATGCTCTTGAACTCAGAAACACAATTAAAATTCTAATTAATCGACGGAGGGAAAAAAGGGAAATCATACGCATTGCATCAAGACAGACAAAGGTGAACAGTGTT
Source organism: Oratosquilla oratoria (assembly GCF_046742065.1). NCBI lineage: Eukaryota > Metazoa > Arthropoda > Malacostraca > Stomatopoda > Squillidae > Oratosquilla > Oratosquilla oratoria. The sequence goes on along the minus strand of NC_134781.1, from coordinate 9,439,523 downwards.
TTCATGTTCAATATGAACAAAGCAAACAACAAACGTTTCAGTTCAGACTCGAACTTCCACTTGTAAGTACTACACTGGTGTTTTCTAATAACGACTTCATAATATGACGACGCCAAAATCTGTTACACTTACAAGTGAACATGACCACATATCCCATTGCTCGTTTCCCCTATTGTAAGCGGGATAGTCGAGACAAAGCACGTATTGACTAGTCAAAGCATGTTTTGAGGAGTCAAAGCATGTAATGACTAGTGAAAGCATGTACTGACTAATCAAAGCATGTATTGACAAGTCTAAGCATGCATTGATTAGTCAAAGCAAGTGCTGAATAGTCATAGCATGCAATGACTAGTCAGGGCATGTATTGGCCAGTCAAAACATGCACTGACCAGTCAAAACACATACTGACTAGTCAAAATATGCATTGACTAGTCAATAAATACATTGACTAGTCAAAAATTTATTTAATAGTCAAATAATGTATTCACTAATTGCAGAAAAAATACTTAAATAGAAATCACCCGACCCCTGAGTCCCTCACTCCAACTTGTTATTCAATCTTTAAGACACGCAAATGACAACACCTTTATCTACCTTGAAAATGAATAAATAACGTCACAGAAGAAATAAAAAAAAGAGACAAGAAA
>NC_134781.1:9411376-9413876 GCF_046742065.1 Oratosquilla oratoria | reverse complement strand
AAGTACTTCCTTAATGTTATGTATATATATATATATATATATATATATATATATATATATATATATGTATATATATATATATATATATATATGTATATATATATATATATATATATATATATATATATATATATATATATATATATATATATATATTAGGGATATGAGTGCTTTGGAAATACGAGATTAAAAGTGAGAGTAAGCGAAAAGAGAGAAAGGAAGAGAGGAAATAAAGTGCACTACACGTGGGGTCCAACGTTGGAAAAGGAAAATGGAAAGAAAGAAGAGTGAAAGAAAAACGATGAAAAGAGAAAGACGTGGAGGAGGAGGAGGAGGAGGAGGAAGAGGAGGAGGAGGAGGAGAAGTTAGGGCTGCAAGAGGAGAAAGAGGAAGAAGAGGGAGAGTAGGAAATGTAAAAATAAGACGAAGAAAAGCTGGAGGAGGAGGAGGAGGAGGAGGAGAAGCTAAGGATGCAAAAGGAAGAGATGGAGGAGGAGGAGGAAAAGCAGGAAGTGTAAAAAGAAGAAGAAGAAATACTGGAGGAGGAGGAGGAGGAGGAGAAGGAGGAAGAGGAAGATAAAAATGAGAAGGAGAGGAAATGGAGAGAGAGGAGGAGGAGAAAGAGGAAGAAGGAGAGCAGGAAATGTAAAAATAAGAAGAAGAAGAAGAAGAAAAGCTGGAGAAGGAGAAAGAGAAGAAAAGGATGGACGAGGAAGAGGAGGAGGAGAAGAAAAGCTGGAGGAGGAGGAAGAGGAGAAGCAGAAAGAGGAGGGAGAAAAAGAAGGATGAGGAAAAGGAGAATCAAAAGGTGCAAGAAGAGAAGGAGGAAGAGGAGGAGGAGGAGATGAAGGAGAAGGGGGAGGAAGAGGAGGGACAGGAGGAGGAGGGAGAGGAGGACGACGAGGAGGAAGAAAACTGTTAAACAGAGCCCTAAGGAAGAACAGAAGGGAAATGGGGGTGAGGGGGTGGAGGAGGAGGAGAAGAAGGGAGGAAGGAAGGAAGGAAGGGGGAGTAGGAGGGAGGGAGGGAGGGAGGAAGGGAAGAGGAGGTGAAAAGAGGGAAAGGAAGGGAAGGAAAGGGAAAGAAAAGGAAGGGAAAGGGAAGGGATATAAAGGTAAGGAAAAGTGAAGGAAGGAAAGAAAAGGTGAGGGAAAGAAAAGGAAGGGAAAGGAAGGGAAGGGAAGAAAAGGAAAGGAAAGGGAAGGAAAATGAAAAGAAGGGAAAGAGAGAGATAAGATGGGAAGGGAATGGAAAGGGAGGAAAGGGAAGGTGAGGGAAAGGAAGGGAAAGAAAGGGAAAGGAAAGGAAGGGGAAAGAATGTAAAGGAAAGGAAATGAAGAGAAGGAGAAGGGAAGGAAAGGGAAGGGAAGAGAATGGAAGGGATGGGATGAGAGGAAGGGAAGGGAAGGGAAGGTGAGGTAAAGGAAGGGAAAGAAATGGAAAGGAAAGGGAGGGGAAAATGTAAAGGGAAGAAAATGAGAAGGAGAAGGAAAAGGGAAGGAAAGGGAAGGGAAGAAAAGGGATGGGATAGAATGAGAGGAAGGAAAGGGAAGGGAAGTGGAGGGAAGGGAAGAGAAGGGAAGGGAAGGGAAGGGAAGGGAAGGAAAGGAAAGGGGAGGGAAGGGAAGGGAAGGGAAGGTAGGGAAAGAATGCAAAGGGAAGGAAATAAGGGGAGGGAGAAGGAAATGAAACGGAAGGGAATGAGGGGAAGGAGAAGGAAAGGAAAGGGAAGGGAATGACGGAAGAGAAAGGAAAGTGAAAGGAAAGAATATATAGGGAAGGGAAGGGATAGGAGGTAAATGAAAAGCAAATGAAGTCAAGGGAAAGTAAGGGAAAATAAGGTAAGTGAAAGGAAAGGAAAGGAAAGGAAAGGATGTAAAGGAAGGTAAGAAGGGGAAGGAGAAGGGAAGGGAAAGGAAATGAAGAAAAGCGAAGGAAAAGAAAGAAGAGGGAAAGGAAGGGAAGGCAAGGGAGGGGAGGCTAGGGAAAGGAACGGAAAGGAAAGTGAAGGGAAGGAAAGGAAAGGAGAGGGAAGGAAAGGGAGGGGAAAGGAAGGGATGGGTGTGAAGGCTAGGAAACGGGACAAGAAGGGAAGGAAGGGAAGGGAAGGGGGAAGGGAAGGGAAGGGGGAAGGGAAGAGGGAAGGGAAGGGAAAGGGAGGGAAGAAAATAAAGTGGAAGGTTTTGGAGATACTATGATGGAAGTGACTTATGAAGGATGAAAGAAGGGACGTCCTGTTGGTCACGGAAGGAAGGAAGGAAGGACTCTGAAGTGGCACATGGGAGCTGCCTTCTCCTCCTCTTCCTCCTCCTCCTCGTCCTCCTCCTCCTCCTCTTCTCCTCTCTTCGTTCTTGACCCTCTCCCTCCTCCCCCTCTCAATCCTCTTCATTCCTCTTCCATCTTCTCTTTCTTTTCTTCACTCTAATCCTAAACACTCTCTTTTAGTGCCCACTCTCTTCTAGTAGCTCTCTTCCAGTGAAGAATTCCTCTTCTTCCTCCT
>NC_134781.1:9398876-9403876 GCF_046742065.1 Oratosquilla oratoria | reverse complement strand
CTTCTTTCTGATACAAACGTGTACATATAAACGCACACGGAGTACATGTGTACACATACACATGCGCACGCACACACACACACATACACACACACATACACACACACATACACCCCCACACACAGACACACACTACTAACACACACGAACGCATTGTGTGTGCGTGTGTGTATGCATGCACATATATATGTATATATATATATATATATATATATATATAGATACATACATACATACATACATACATATATACATATACGCAAATACATACATATACATACACACGCGCGCACAAATCTGTATTCACAAATAAAAATACACTCAATTGGGATGAAGGAAAGGGAGAAAGATCCCCCCCCCAATGAAAGAAATATTTGTGACACAGAAAGAAATGAGGGACCAAATAATAAACCTTAATGTCAGAAAAACACACGGCCCGGACGGAATTGCAAATTGGATACTAAAAGAATGTATAGATGAACTAACGGTCAAAATATATAAGATAATAGATTGCTCACTCAAAGAATGGAAGGTACCGCAAGACTGGAAAAATGCCAGTGTTGTGCCAAAATATAAAGGGGGAGATAAGGAAGACCCAACAAACTATAGACCGGTCTCCCTTACAAGTACAATAGCTAAAATACGAGAAAAGTCATCAAAAGTAGGTGGACTAAATATCTAGAAGAAAATAATTTGGTTTTAGACAAGGAAGACTATGTGCCACAAACTTGATTTGTTTTTATTCAAGGTTAATAGATATAATGCAAGAAAGGGACGGATAGGCAGATTGTACTTTCCTGGATTTACAAAAGGCGTTTGATAAAGTACCATACAAAAAAAAACTATTAAGAAAACTCGAAACAACAGGTGTACAAGGAAAATTATTGAAATGGATGGAAGATTTTTTTGCACGGGAGGGTCGTACTTAGAGATAAAAACTCGACCAGGGAAGAAATGATAAGTGGAGTCCCACTAGGTTCAGTATTAGCTCCGAAAATGTTTGCTATATAAATGGATGAAGGTGTAGTATGTAATATGAACTTCTTTTCAGACGACGCAAAACTATTGAAAAAATAAACACATGAAAAGACTATGAATCACTACAAAGAGACTTGAACAAAGTTTTGGAATGAAGTCAAAAGTGGGAAATGAACTTCAACATCAAGAAATGTAGTATATTAGAGCTTGGAAAAAAAACAAAGAAAAGAATATCAGGACAATATAAAATCGGTACAAAGGCAGTAAAGAAAGTTAACTCCGAAAAAGGCCTAGGAGTAATTATCACCAATGACATGTCACCAGACAAGTATATAAACAAAATAGTCGGAGAAACCTACAATTTACTAAGATCAATAAAGGTGGCTTTTAATTACTTGGATGAAGTAACGGTAAAAAAAAATATTAGTCACACTAATAAGACCAAGATTGGAGTACGCTGTGATACTATGGACACCCAGCACAAAAAAGAATATATAGAAATTAGAAAGAATCCAAAGAGCAACGAGAAAGATGGCACCAACACTTTCAAAATTGACATACGAGCAAAGATTGTCTAAACTGGAATTACCAACCCTGGAACAAAGAAGAGAAAGAGGAGATCTATTGGCCATTTACAGAATCATGAAAGGCATGGAAATCTTTGACAGAGAAGACTTATCAAAGTAGGATAAAACAAGAGGACATGAAAAGAAGCTCATAAAGATAGTTATAGAAGAGATCTCAAATATATATTTATATAGTTTTCCATACACAGTGGTGAATGTCTGCAACAAATTGAACAAAACAATAATATATGCAAAAATCATACAAGAATTTAAGAACAAACTAGATGCTGAGAGATACAAAGACGGGTCATTATAAGCATACCTCCCCTTCCCGTATAATACAACTAGGTAAACACGCACACACACACACATATCTATATACTTAGAAAATTCTGATCATCTTGTTTGTTATCAGAAGAAGAGATATAACGTCACGAGTGAGGACCAGCCAATCAGAAGAAGAGATCATAAGAAGAGATATGACATCACGACTGAGGACCAGCCAACCAGAAAAAGAGACATGACGTCACGGCATCCGCTCTGTGGGTCCCAAGGAACCCCAGCGCTGAGCGCGAGACGATACAACTACTTGTTTTCCAATTTGCCAATTTTTGAATCTCCAATTTTCAGATTACATATTTTCTGACCATTAATACTTAAAATTTTCATATTCAGTATTTAAAAGTATAGCCAACTCCTGAATTAGTTTCTATGAGGCATAATGAGTTTATTAAAATATTACGAACCGTATAAATCATATGATGCATAGTGTTCCAAGCAACGACGACATGACGTCACAAATTTCCGATTACATATTTTCTGACCATTAATATTTAAAAATTTTATATTCAGTATTTAAAAGTATAACCAACTCCTGAATTAGTTTCTATGAGGCATAATGAGTTTATCAAAATATTACGAACCGTATAAATCATATGATACGTAGTGTTCCAAGCAACGACGACATGACGTCACAGTCTTCTAATTCCAAGATTGAAAATTGTTTTATCTGAAGGAGATGATATTCCGTTTGCAAGAATTCAGTTTCCAATTCAATCGGCGTTTGCCATGACCATTCCTATGTCTCAAGGACAGACTTTTCAGAAAGTTTTAGTTTATCTAGACAAACCTGTATTTCAGCATGGACAATTATATGTTGCGCTGAGTAGAGTTAAGCAAAAGGAAAATATTAAAGTGTTTTGTGTTTTAAATCATTCAAATTGTACAAAGAATGTTGTAAATATAAGAGTATATCATATGATGCGTAGTGTTCCAAGCAATGACGACATGACGTCACAATCTTCTGCATTTCACTTCTTATAGCTAATCAAGTTGCTGCCTTCGTCTACTGAATAGAGCATTGTCTTAATAAAGATTTTATTGACCATTGTATTAACAACGTATCATTTAAAATCTTATCTGACCCAACGGGTCACGGGTGGTCTAGTATATATATATATATATATATGAATATATATATGATATATATATATAAATATATATATATATATTCATATATATGTATATATATGTATATATATACACATATGTATATCATATATATATATATATGCATATACTGTATATATATAATTAATACATATATATGCATATACATATATAAATGTATAAATACACACACACACACACACACACAAACACATATATATATATATATATATATATATACATACTGTATATATACATACATACATACATACAATAATCCCTCGTTACTCGCGGTTAATGTGTTCCAGGACCACCAGCGAAATGTGAAAACCCGCGAAATAGCGACAAAATATTTATTTCATTATTTACGTATAACTTAAACGTTTATGAACCCTCCCCATACTGATATTAAACCACCCTATATCTGTATTACCTTTTCCTACACTCTTATAGACTGTTTAAAACACTTTTGTATTAAAGAAAAGTTAATCTGTGTACTGTACAAAACTCTGATACGTGAAATGTACAATACTTGTACCACACACGGAAATATCAGTTGTTACACATCCCCTATATGTACTAATATATTGCAAAGTGGCAAAAATCATTAAGTTCCTTTTGCTACATACAGTTTTAGTAACAACAATTGTTAAAATAAACATTTAAAAAAATTCAATTTTCTCTCTCATATATGTACGAATAGTAAGGGGTTCTACTCACCATTGGTTTTGTTGCAATCTGGCTTAAATGATGACTGTGACGATGAAGGCGACGGCGAAAGCGAAGGTTTTGTTGCTGGCGGCTTCCTGCGGGTGAGGAACATGGTGATGGGGAGTTGCTGACGTTCTTTTTTCTTTTGTGCCAAAATCTTCTTGTAGGCAGTCATGGCACCGTCGATGAGGTTGCTGAAGTGCACAGCTCGGGTCATGTCATCGTCCATCTCTTGTGCCCGTCGTTGCAGGTCCTTAGCGATATTGCATACGTCTTGCAGACCTTCAAGAGTTAAGCCACGCTCTTCGATTTCTTCCTCTTGCGGGTTTTCGTCGTCCTCTTCTTCACTCACTGACTTAGTCATTTCAACGAGGTCCTCGTCGGTCAATGGCTCTGAGTGGCACTCAATGAGGCCGTTGACATCTTCAGAAGTCAAGTCATCGAAGCCGTCCTTTTGAAGACGTCTAGCCAATTTCACAACCTTATCAACCGCCGAGTGATGCACTTCACCAGGAATGAAGCCAGCATAATCATTCACAATTTGAGGCCACAACTTCTTCCATGAGGAATGAATTGTTTGGGGCTTCATGTCAGGTAACGCTTGCTGGATATTCCTCAAGCATGAAGCTATTGTGAAAGTCCGCCAGTATGTCTTGAGTGTGAAGTCATCTTGGTCTTCGTCAACAGGTTCTATCAGGTCCTGCATGGTGGCCCGGGTGTAGAGCGCCTTAAAAGCCCGGATGACGCCTTGATCCATTGGCTGGATTAGTGCTGTAGTCTTTGGGAGCAAGAACTCGATCTGCACACCGTCATAATGCAGATCAGTTGCATGACCTCCAGCACAATCCATCAGGAGAAGCACCTTAAAGGGGAGGCCTCTTTCAGCTAAATACAGCTTAACCTGAGGGATGAAGCAGTTGATGAACCAGTCGTTTGTAAGGGCCTTCGTTGTTCATGCCTTCGCGTTGTACATCCAGTAGACGGATAGGAGAGCCTTGTTCTTGTTTTTCAAGGCAAGTGGCTTCCTAGACTTATAAATAAGCCCGGGCTTGATCATAAAGCCTGCAGCATTCCCGCACATGATGAGTGTCATGCGCTCTTTGTGGGCCTTAAACCCCGGCTTCTTTACCTCATCCTTGAAGAGGAACGTGCGGGACGGCATCCTCTTCCAGAACAGACCCGTCTCGTCCATATTAAATACTTGTTCGGGAAGATAGCCGCCCTCCTCATTAATCTGGGGGAATTCCTCCTCGACGTAGCGTTGGGCTGCCGCTGTATCAGCAGAAGCAGCTTCAC
>NC_134781.1:9388876-9391376 GCF_046742065.1 Oratosquilla oratoria | reverse complement strand
GTGAGGTAAATGCCAAAAAACCGTAGGAGTTTTATTACTAACGTTTCGTCCATAAAGAACTTCCTCAGATTATACACTAAGAAAATATTTACAACTTATATACAGTACTTCACTTTCCTTAACCCGTTCCTCCCCTATCTCCGTCCTTCCTTCGCTCCGCTTCACCTCGAACAAAGTCGCTAGTCAACCTTGATAATTTAATAAATCCTTCTCTATGATTATTGCAAGGTTTTGAAGCGATGTACGCTGCTTCGATTACTTTTCTTTAATGTTTTCTTAGCCCTGTGTGGACGACCTCTGTATTTTCCCAGTCAGGAAGGTGGCCAAAATTGTCTAAACGAACCACTAGAGAATTTGATGTCCGGTGGGCTTTTGCGTCATTCTTGTGTTTATATAGTCGTTTCTTTATTCCTCCGCCAGTTTCCCTAAAATAACTGACGGGACAACTTTTACAAGGAATTCTATAAATTCTATAAAAGCTGTCCCGTCAGGTATTTTGGGGAAACTGGCAGAGGAATAAAAAAACGACTATATGAATACAAGAATGACGTAAAAGCCCACAGGACATCATATAATAATAATGATAATAATAATGATAATAATAATGATAATAATAATAATAATAATGATAATAATAATAATGATAATAATAATAATAATAATAATAATAATAATAATAATAATAATAATAATGATAATAATAATAATAATAATAATAATAATAATAATAATAATAGTAGTAGTAGTAATAATAATGATAATGATGATAATGATAATAATAATAGTAATGATAATAATAATAATAATGATAATAATAATTAATAATAATAATAATAATAATAATGATAATAATAATAATAATAATAATAATAATAATAATAATAATAATAATAATAATAACAATAATAATAATAATAATAGTAATAGTAATAATACATACATATACCAAAGGCTTTCCCCCTACATGGAGGGTAGCCACAAAGAAAAAGGCATAGAAACCACTCCCACCCATTCCATTTCCTATATATTCCACTCCCCTCCACCCTCCTCCCTCCCTCTTATCTTGGCACCTCCTGGATGACGGGTCATCCCTGCATCCTGTCCACTGCCCTGGGTCAGAAGCAGTGTCGCAAGACACAGCGCATCCACAGCAAGGCCGCTTCATAAATTCGGCGACCCCCCCCTCTCCGTCCCCTCATGCAGAAAAGGAGAAGACGGGGAGAAATCCCTTCGGGCTGCGTCAATTTTCTTCTCACACATACCTCACCACCCCCCACCCCCACCCACTCCCCCTCATGCATCATAGCATCATCTATACACAACCCCTCTCCATTCACCCCTATCTTCTGTCCTCTCCCGTCCTTCCTCCACAGACATTCCTCTCTTTTGTAATGCCCCTTTCACCCCATCCATCCATCTCATCCTAGGACGCCCCCTCATATTCACTCCTTCCACCTCTGCCTTCCATACTTCTTTTACTAATCGTTCTTCACTCATTCTTTCCATATGTCCAAACCATCCTAATACCCTTTCATCAACCTTATCTCCCAGTTCCTTTTCCACTCCTGTTCTCCTCCTCACCTCCTCATTTCTTACTCTATCTAGCCTAGTAACCCCTATCATACTTCTCAGACATTTCATCTCAAACACATAGATTGAGTGACCAATGAGGTCTCTCAATCTACATTCTACCTCCACCCCCACTCCTCCCTTTCCTGCCACATTCGCACCCAAATATCTAAAACTATCCACTTCCTCCAGTCTTTCACCCTTAATGCTCACCTCCAGCCTGCTGTCACTCTCTCCCCTTGTACATCTCATCACCTTACTTGTACCCACATTTATCTTCAGCTTCCTTCTTTCACATACCTTCTCAAACTCTGTCACTAACTTCCTCAATCCCTCCTCTGATCCTGCTACAAGCGCAGTGTCGTCAGCAAACAACAACTGGCTCACATCCCACTTTTCTCCATTTTCTTTAATCATCTCCAACCCCTGACCCACTACCCTTGCATTCACCTCTCGCACCACCCCATCCATGTAAAGATTGAACAGCCAGGGTAACATAACACATCCCTGACGAAGTCCCACATTTACCTCAAACCATTCACTCTCTCCATTTCTAATCCTAACACAAGCTCTACTACTCTCGTAAAAACTCCTGACTGCTCTTAACAGCTTTCCTCCTATCCCATATATCTGCAGTACCTCCCACAGTGCCTTCCTATCTACCCTGTCATAAGCCTTTTCCAGATCCATAAAAGCCCAAAAAAACATCCTTCCCTTTTCCTATAGCTTTCTCACATATCTGTCTTACCACAAAAATCTGATCTATACATCCCCTACCTGTCCTAAAACCACACTGTTCCTCACCAATTACTCCCTCTGTTCCTCTCCTAATCCTCTCAATCAAGACCCTCCCATACGTCTTCCCAACTACACTCAACAAGCTGACCCCTCTAAAACTACTACACTCAAACAAACATTAAACCAGCCAGTT
>NC_134781.1:9381376-9383876 GCF_046742065.1 Oratosquilla oratoria | reverse complement strand
GGTATAAGTATTTGTGTATATATACATACATATATATATATATATACATACATATATATATACATATATATATATATATATACAAAATTATACATATACATTCATACAAGAATAAATACAAAGATGGGTTGACAAGTATGCAAAGAAAATTATTGTTTGCAATTCTTCATTGAAAAGAATCATAATCAAACCTAGTTTCATCAAAAATATGTTTAATGATAATCTTAACTTGAATATGGGTTTGTATAAACTAGATAATCTTATCATTAATAGTTCAACAATATCATGATACACCAACATAATTCTTGTGTGACCAACCCATCCATGTATTTATTCTCGTATGCATGCACATGTGTAATTTTGTATATATATATATATATATATATATATATATATATATGTATGTATATATATGTATGTATGTATCACATGTACATTTATAGATGCGTATTTACATATGCACTTTATTTGTGTAAAGGCTCCCCACGGAGTGGATAGTTGTGCGACCAATTGTTGCTCACAAATTTGTAGTCCATTCATTTACTTATTCAGTCTTTATTCATATTGCCATGTATATGTGTGATTTTGTATGTATTTATTTATATTTTGGTAGATGTGTACATTTATTTGTATTTTCATTTGTGTAAACGTACCCAACGGAGTGCATAATTTATTATGCGAGTTTTCCTAGTTTCTTTCTTATTTCTGAATATATGTTACCTTTACTGACTTTCCTGTATACTCTGAAGATGACTTAATAGACGAAAATGTTTAGTATATCGTTCTTGTGATTTCCCCGTGGTTTCTGCAAAATCTTTATTCATGCGTTCATTGTGAATTTTTTTGCATAATACACACACACACACACACACACACACACACACACACACACACACATATATATATATATATATATATATATATGTGTGTGTGTGTGTGTGTGTGTGTGTGTGTGTGTGTGTGTGTGTGTGTGTGTGTGTGTGTGTGTGTGTGTGTGTGTGTGTGTGTGTGTGTGTGTGTGTTTATATATATATATATATATATATATATATGTATATATTCATATATATATATATATATATATATATATATATATATATATATATATATACATATATACACACACACATATGGTCACATTTGTAGAGGCACAAGCACACACCAAAATAAACCTTTTCAGCTTCAATCTTACTTCATTTATTTTTGTACATTTGTTTGACAGATTTGGTTTATAAAGCTGAAGGCTGACAAAAAAAATTCTGTTTTTCACTTTTTCTTTTCATGGGCACTCTTTGTTCTACCTACTTTCTCTTCGTCCCTCTTCTCTCCCTCTTCACTTTTTCATCACCATTCCTTTTCCTTCTCTTTTCTCATGCGCTCTATCGTTTCTGCATGTATTCTCTTCTTATTCAATGCTTTATCCATTATTTTCATTTTCTGTCCTCCACCTTCCTCAAAACCAATGATAGCTGCAGGAGGTGGAGTCTCCGGCCTTGGTCCATGACGTCTCTCTCAGTCAACCTTTTTACCCAAAGAGAGTTGACAACCTTAGAGCCCTTCCTCATGCTACATTCAACTGGTGACGTAGAAACAGTCCCACAGTCACACAACACAGACTGCAATCCAAAGTTTCCTCCCGAAGAGATTTGTGGAAGGTCCCCAGGGCCGTTGCCAGCCGCTGTGGGGCTGCGGGTTTTCCACTCAGTGAAAATCGTGAGAACAGTTATTAGTTAATACAGACAGGCACACACACACACACACACACACACAAACAAACACAAACAAAAAACGAAAGGTTCAGAGAACAAGATGGAGGGAGTAGAAAATTAAAATTAGCTTATACTAACATAAATGAATTTATCTCAGGATTAAATGAACTTAACGATTAGCTGTCAGAAGCAAAACCAGACGTAATGGGAATTGTGAAAACAAAATCAAAGGGTCCACAAGTACCAAACAGTGTTGGACATGGATTATATAATCACTGGCTAAGAAATAAGGAGGCGAAACAATGTGGAGGAGTCATGTTCCTGGTTAAGAAAAATTTAAATGTGACAAAAATTACATATGGAGAGAATAGGGTAGAGATGATCACAATGGCATGAGAAGCAGAAAGTTTGCGGTGATTTTTGTGCTCCCAAAAACGGGGTCTTAGAGAAAGATTACTTCAAAATGTTAGATGATACAAAATCTTCATTGAATGAGATGCTGAAGGATGTAAGTAACGCAGTACTCATGGGTGATTTTAATTGCAAAGAAATATGTTGGGAAGAGATGTATTATTCGACATGACTATAGAACATACAATGACATAATGGGTAAAGGAAAACACTAGATTTAGAAATAATGAAGAACCATCGAGACTAGATATACTATTTACGTCAGAACCTGAAATAGTAGACAAAATTAAATACAAGACACCAATTGCAAAGAGTGACCACATACTACTCGAGTTAGAATTAAAGGAGGAAATATATATATAAAGAAATGAGAAACACCA
>NC_134781.1:9373876-9376376 GCF_046742065.1 Oratosquilla oratoria | reverse complement strand
ATATATATATATATATATATATATATATATATATATATAATATATATATAGATGTATATAGATATATATATATATATATAGATATATATATATAGATAGATAGATAGATATAGATATATATAGATTATATATATATATATAGATATATAAATATATATAGATATATAGATTATATATATACATATATATATACATATATATAGATATATGTATATGTATGTATATACATATGTATGTATATACATATATACATATATACATATATATATATATATATAGTATATATGTATTATATATATATTTATTTATATATATTTATACATATATATAGTATATGTGTATTATATATATATACATATATATATATATATATATATATATATATATATATATATATATGTATACATGTATACATGGGTTCGTATCCCATGGCAGAGCTTCTAAAAATGTTCAATCTGTCTTTAACATACACAACTTGTCGGAGGGCTCGCCTAATACGGGGATTTGATGAAAATGAGACTAGATCTTCCAATGTTACGTGAAGCGTGGTCGGGGACTAGTACAGTCCTTTTGAACCATCACCATGTAGCATGGTCGCTAGCGTCTTGGCCTCGTGATTATCGACGCACGGGTCAGGGTTCGTATCCCATGGCAGAGCTTCTAAAAATGTTCAATCTGTCTTTAATATACACAACATGTATATATATACATATATATATATATACATATATATATACATATATATATATATATACATATATACATATATATATATATTACTAGTTAAAGAATAAACTCTCGTTCTATTTGTGCGTTTTCTCCTCTGCCTCTCTCACAACCTGTCAAGATGTCATATATATATATATATATATATTTATATACATATATATATATATATATATATATATATATATATATATATATATATCACAACTGACACCACAGTCGGATGAAAGAAAGAGTTTAGTAAGCGAAACTATATGTTTCGATTGTTAAATGCAATCCTCTTCAGTAGTACTGAAATATATAGCTTCGCTAACTCAACTCCTTCTTCCCTCCGACTGTGGTGTTAGTTGTGATATATATCGTATGTATGTGTGTATATATATATATATGTATATATATATATATATATATAGATACATATACATATACGATGAAGGTGGAAAAAGAAGTCACGGGTCTAGTTCCGAGTTTCTGAGTTTATTCCTCACCGGTTTCGCTCTATGTTTCTTCAGAGGAATGTAACTCTGGGGTGAAGCTGGTGGTATACATAGTAAGAATAGGACCGCGTTCCCTCCTTGGAGGTGGGCTCCGTTTTGTTGTGCAATAATTTACAATTTTTAATACAGTGTACAATAATTTATAATTTTTGTGGTGTATCTATTAAATCATAGATATTAGATACAGCTCCGGTGTGTGTGGAATGTTGACCGAGGGTGTAATAGTGTAAGTGAAATGATTGAGTGGTGTAAAAGATGTGGAAAACCCGAAAAGTGTCACAAGATAACTTATAAAATAATAACATATCCAGACAAAATGAAATAGAATAAAATAAAATAAAATAAAATGAAAACAATGTGATAATTTGAAGTGACGTGATGTCCTATGACGTCACATCGCATATTGTTGTATGACATAAGATATTATCAATTCTGTCTGAATATGTTATTTATACTATTATTCATTTATTATATGCCCTATATATATAAAATTATACCAATATCAATATTTTTTATAATATCTTATGTCATACAACAATATGCGATGTGATGTCATAGGATGTCACGTCACTTCAAATTATAACATCGTTTTCATTTTATTTTATTTTATTTTATTATATTTCATTTTATCTGGACATGCAGAAATTGAAACGTGGTACGCCCGAGGACTCAAACCAACGACCAGCACGTGACCAGTGCTTGTAGTGACTTGACCACTACATCAAGAGAGATATAAGTTGAGCGCAATTTTTCTTACATATTTGTATGCTCGAGTTACATACACATACTCGTACACGAAAGTTTGTGTTCAACCCATCTCCACTATGATAGTACAATTGGTAAGTATACGAACGGTGGAAAGTATTTGTGACTAAAGATACATTGTTATCAACCACAGTGTACTTTAATTCTAAGCCATCAACATAGGAAGAACTTTGGAGGCATATGCAGAAATTGAAACGTGGTACGTACCACAGGCGTACCACGTTTCAATTTAGCATGCCGCATCTAAATTATTACCTAGGAACCAAATCAAGGTCACTTTTAGTTACCCAAATAATATTTAAAAAAAAGTAGTAAATGTCCATCATAGAACATCCAATAAGGACATATCTGGAGTATACAAGATACCATGTCTCGACTGTGATAAAGTGTACTGGGGACAAACGGGACGTGATCTACCCACTAGGATCAAAGAACATAAAAATTCTTTACGATACGGCCAAGAAAACTCAGCTGTATTCCTCCATTCTAGCCTTTTAGATCACAGAATAGAT